>NC_086447.1:374103546-374403546 GCF_028390025.1 Pseudophryne corroboree | reverse complement strand
AGCTGCAACCGGGTCACTACTGTGCACGCGCAGGGGGCATAATGCGCACGCGCACCGTCATCGGGCAACGACGCTGACAGCGGAAAAAGCCGTTGCAGTGGTGATCGCAAGAAGATTGACTGCAAGAAGGCATTCCGGGGGCGTCAACTGACCACTGGAGACCGTTTTCAGGGAGTGGTAAGAAAAACCCAGGCGTGTCCAGGTGAACGGAGGGCGGATGTCTGACGTCAAAGCCGAGCCCATCATCGCTGGATCCGTCGCACAGGGTAAGTATGTCCATAGCTGGTCTTGTTTTGCAGGAAACTTTTAGCATAGCAGGGCTGCACAAGCGATCGCAGCCATGCTATGCTAAAATACACTCCCCCATAGGCGGAGATTAGTTGATCGCACCAGCAGCGAAAAGTTGCTTGGTGCGATCAACTCGGAATGAGGGCCCATGTCCTCTAAGAACGTCAAACGGCCTTTTTAATTCATATATCTATTCATCTATCTATCTATCTATATATATATATATATATATATATATATATATATATGCACCTATCGATATGCATTTCAATTTTTAACAGGAATTATCATGTAAGAGAACTATCAATGACAATTTAGATCCCCATATAAGTTGGGGAGGAGATTTCTTGCGATTTAAACAGACATTACAAAAACAGGTCAGGACAAACTGGGATCTCACAACATTAGAGAATTATATTAAAAACAAAATCATTCCACGTGGCCTAAGACCAAGAATTTTTCCCACGTTTGAACTGGCTAGTGAAGGCTTGAAAAACAATTGAGAGAATACTCTTTAAAATGCTCAAGTGATCTCATGCACATTCTGATGAAACATAATAATCTCATACAAGAAGGATGTGAAAGAGACCAGGAAGAACTAAGAACAAATTTGCCAGGGACAGAAGAGATTTTGCCTCTGGAAAGATTTTTAAGTGGCAGAACCACCTCTGGAAACCACGTCCATATAAATATACAGAACAGTACTCATCTTCTGAAGCAGAGACCTCTGGGACAGTGGACATATAATACAATACCAGTGGACATACTGCCACGAATTATAGAACTAATCAGACTAACCCCAACCTCAATTCCACTTCTTTTTTAGGGGATCCCCCGAGAGGAAGAAGAGGAAGACGAAAAGAGGGAAGACAAGGAGGGGCAACAGGAAGCAGAAGAGAACATTGACAACAACAATGGGACTCATCGCCCCCCAAGGAGAAAACCCCCACGGAACACATGGAAGAGATAGATTCAAATCTTACTCTCCAGAAACAGATAACAATGAGTGACACTTTAGAGACCGACAAAGCCACAGAATCTCCATCCAAACTGAAAGTCATAAATCTATCAGTGCATCAACTTAATGAAGACTATTTATCAATTCTTGGAAAAAGCCTATTGTACT
This sequence comes from Pseudophryne corroboree, assembly GCF_028390025.1. Taxonomy (NCBI): domain Eukaryota; kingdom Metazoa; phylum Chordata; class Amphibia; order Anura; family Myobatrachidae; genus Pseudophryne; species Pseudophryne corroboree. The sequence goes on along the minus strand of NC_086447.1, from coordinate 374,402,132 downwards.
CTGCAACAGAAGATTTCAACCAATTTGAATGGGAAAAAGATTTAAAGATGTTTGGTAGGAAATTGCTCCTCATAAAGTTTTACAATCAAAAACCTGAATCAGATAATGATCTAACTTCAACTCATCCGAGCACAACAATGGATAATATAGTCACATTAGAATCTGAGGCCTTAGAAGCACTGATGGATCTTGAACAAGAATCTTCAGCACCCCAGAATTAGAACTGGGAGGTGGCTAGTAGACCAATGGTGAAAAAGAAATCCTCTTTCTTTCCACCAGAACAAACTAGCCCAGAAGTACAAATATTCATCAAAGCCGTATCAAAGGAATTTGATACAAAGATACAAACATGGAAAGATACAATCATAAAACCATCCGACAAATGGGGTAATGTTGTCCTATGGCCCCAAGTAAAATACCTACAAGAAGCCTACAGACAACTTGAAAGCTCTGACTGTTACCAAAGACTTCTTTTCAATCCAATGGTTAACTACAAAACTATGTACAATAGGATTATTAAAAATGCCCATAAAGAGGGCATCATTACCGCTCAAGAATTCAAATTTCTTTAAGCCAATCATCCACGGATACCTACTCTCTATTTACTTCCTAAAATACATAAGGATATTGTAACACCACTGATTGTCTCAGGCATAAAAGCTCTAATGGAAAAAGTATGTTTGTCGATATACATCTCCGACATCATGTTCAATGTCTCCCGTCCTATGTCCAGGATACCGCAGTTGTCCTCTGCAAATTGCATGACATCAAGCTGGAGAAGAACCAATTTCTAGTCTCATTATAAGTGAAGTCCTTATACATATCCATCGAACATGGCAAAGGCCTTGAGGCAGTCAACTACGATGAAGGATTCCATATATTCATAGCAGATCTATTACAATTTATTTTACATCACAATTTCTTTACCTTCAATGACAGGTTTTACCTGCAAACAAGAGGAACCGCCATGGGGCAGCCTGCGCACCAAAATATGCAAATATTTTGCTCGGATGGTGGGAGAAGAAGTATGTCTTTAGTGACCAGAATGACAATTTCACCTCCAACATCACGATGTGGATAAGATACATGGATGATATCTTGATGATTTGGGAAGGTGACATTCAATTACTTCTCTTTATCGAACATCTGAACAACAATAATCTAAATACAGCATTAGCCAACAGGAACTTCCATTTTTAGACCTTTTGATTGACAAAAATCAGGATAACATGCTCTCAACAAAGTTATACAGGAAGGAAACCACAACTTTTACCCTACTACATCATAATAGCTCACATTTCCCCTCTACGATAGGAAATGTTCCTAAGGGAGAATATCTCCGTTTAAGGAGAAATTGCTCAGATGATATACAATTCATCGAACAAAGTATGGAGCTGAGCAAAAGACTGAATGAAAGAGGGTATAGCAAAACATCGATTAAAAAAGCCTATAATAATATTTGACAGTAACCGAGACAAATTGATTTTCAAGAAGAAAAAACCTACAGATGAAGACAACAGCATCTTGCGCTTCATTGGAAGATTCTGCCGTCAATGGCATCAAGCCAAAGAAGCCATCCAGAAATATTGGGGAATTCTTTAACTTGATCTGGTTGTATCTGAAAGACTAGGCCCTCATATCTCTATTAGCTGGAAAAGATCTAAAACCTTGAAGGACCAACTGGTCTCAAGTCATTTTAGATTAGCCCAAACAACAAATCCAAATATTACTGGAACCTTCCCCTGCAGTCAATGTAAAGCTTGCAAACAAATTTGGAAAACTGATACGATCATGGATCGTTATGGCAAGACCATAAAATTAAAACACTTCATTGACTGCAATACAGAAGCAGTAATTTACTGCATAACATGTGAATGCAATAAACGATACGTGGGGATGACAAGCAGACCTTTTAAACAACAGATTCTAGATCATATAGGCTCAATACGAAATGCAGCGAGAGACTTGACAAACTTAAAAAAGATTACTTCTGTAGCATGCCACTTTCATTATCAACATGATGGTTCATGGGAGAACTTCAGAATCTGTGGCCTGGAAAAAATAAGCCTGGGAATAAGAGGAGGAGACCTCACCAACAACCTCTTATGAAAAGAGTGCGAATGGACCTTCAAGCTCGGAGCACTCAACCCAAAGGGACTAAATGAGAACAAATTATGGAGTGTTTCTACCCACTTGAAGCAATGCTCCAGAGCTTTTAATTATACCCAGTGTCCGAAGATACTTACCTCTCTGCTACCACTCTTATAAACAGTTGAGGCATCAATTAAACTATAGCCATATACCATACCAGATGCATAGAACAAACAGCAACCCTTCAGCCAATAGCAGGCTATATTTTCATGTACCTATCAGTGGCTCAGTCAAGCTCAATCTAAATAGAATTACTGCACATTAGGACTTTCCAGTCTCCAACACAATTCACCCTTATCACACTAATTCCTTTTATTCTAGTGAATAACAACATTAACTCTACAATGATACATTATGGGCTGTATTCAATAGGAGTTGGAAACTGCCGTCTTGTCGGAAAGATGCCAGTTTCCGACTGATTGAGGTCAGAAGCAGTTCCGACCTATTCAATGTTGGGCCTTTTCCAGAAGAGTGTCTGAATACACGCGGATTGGCGGCTTCAGCAGCCTTTCTGTCGGAATATTGAATACAGCCCTATATTGACATAACTATTATTTAGGTTAATCTTTTTAGCTTTGCATCACAAGCTCAAATTACACTTATAATTACTCCTCTCACCTCCCATTTACCAGGTGTATACACTAAACACAAACACAAACTTTTGATTTATCAACAAATGAGATATTATCACTGCACTAAATAGAGTGTGATATTAATTGTCACCTATATATCATTATTATAGTCACATTTACTATCCAATAGGGGTCACGCTTTTCTGACACGGTTTATTTGGATTAATTGTGTGCACGGTTTAATTTTTAATACTTACCTCACCCACTTTGTCTTCACCTCCACAACCCCGCTATACCGCACAAATACACATCAGAATCCTCATTGCACCACTAATTAACTTTGATGCAACACATCTTAACACACCACACAGATTCACTGTAATACTTATCAGCACTAATACAATGGACATATTAATTACTCGATAATATACAAGTATGCCTTTAAAGCACTTTCAATAATATATTCAATGAGCCCAACTAACTTAAATATCAGGTAAAAGCATTTTTTTCACTCTCCGCCTCTTTCACCCTTATATCCAAATTCCTTAAACCCTTATAACTAAAAGTGTCCTCTCCTGCCTGACATATACATTATATACATTTCACAAATTCTTTATCCAGTGTATGCGGTGAGTTGCATGGCTCAGGAGGCACTGACTAGCACCAGAGCCAGATTTACACGCAATATATGAGCAAAAGGGTGCATCTGGGCATTATACACAGGTGCAGCAATATAAACTCCTGGAAATTTGGTGCGTTTTGATAAGAGATGTGCGGAAAAGTTAAGAAGGTGAGGCACTGCCTCATCTGCCATAGACTTTTTATTGCACAGTGCTATAAAAAGGATTAGAATAATGCAAAGAAGATATTTCAAACATATTCTTTGTATTCTCATGTACTTTATATAGTAAATACTCTGCCACTAACATTAGTATGACAGAAAAGGCTCTGCCTCACCTGCCTCACCCCACCGCACGTCACTGGTGTATACTATTATTTTAATGTTTTTATCATTAGAATCAACTGAACTCACAGCTGCAGCATACCTATACCTAAATTTATTCTAATTAAGGATCTGATAGACTAAATGACGGATAGGAACAAATCACAGCGATTGTCTGTGATAATCCTTATAGGCATAGGATAACAGGCTGCTATACCATCTGTGATCAAGCTTTTCAGTGAACGTATGTCAGATGCAAGTGTCACGTGGTGCGCACGCGTGACACACGAGTCCGGAAGTAGCCGCCGATTGCCGGAGAAGCTGTACGGCAGCCTCTCCAGTGGGACTACATACAGTGATACTTCACCACACATCTCCCCGGTGTGGAGGACATCTTATTAGGGAACCTTACGGCAGCCTTCCCCTCCCAGATGCGAGTCCGCGCACGGTAGCTATAACACGGACAGCCACAGCTTTGAGTGAGCAAACGGGCAGCCTCTTGTCTGTTTTAGAACTATATTGAATACTATGTTTCTAATATAAGAACTAACAGAAGTTTACTATTTTTACAAGTTATACTCACTGTGCACTGATAGCCTATATGGAAGGTACTGACTCAGATCAAAGGTGTCCTATATATGACAAATGTATGCAATAAATTACCTTGTTGTTAATCTGACCTCTTAATTTACACATGTGTTTTTTTGGGACTGCAACATATCTTTCAGGGACGGTGTCTCATTTAAGAATACAATGTATCCTCTTTGCTCTTTCTCCCAATAGCAAATGTGTATTTGGACACAATTCATGTGTTTAAACAGCTATATATGTCTTAGTTTGTTTAATTGACTATATAGTTAGAGGCAACAACAAATATCTCTTACCCTCATTAATAATAATAATAATAATAGTAATTTTATTTATATAGCGCTTTTTCTCCAACAGGACTCAAGGCGCTTTACAGATATCAAAATCAATGCACATAATACAGAGGATTTGAGTAATACAGCAATTAGAGATGAGCGGGTTCGGTTTCTTTGAATCCGAACCCGCACGAACTTCACTTTTTTTTCCACGGGTCCGAGCGACTCGGATCTTCCCGCCTTGCTCGGTTAACCCGAGCGCGCCCGAACGTCATCATGACGCTGTCGGATTCTCGCGAGGCTCGGATTCTATCGCGAGACTCGGATTCTATATAAGGAGCCGCGCGTCGCCGCCATTTTCACTCGTGCATTGAGATTGATAGGGAGAGGACGTGTCTGGCGTCCTCTCCATTAGAATAGAGATAGATAGATTAGATAGAGAGAGATTGTGCAGAGTCGCAGACAGAGTTAGTTTACCACAGTCAGTGACCAGTGCAGTTGCTAGTTAACTTTTATTTAATATAATATATCCGTTCACTTCTCTCTGCTATATCCGTTCTCTGCCTGAAAAAAAAAACGATACACAGCACAGTCAGTCACACAGTGTGACTCAGTCTGTGTGCACTCAGCTCAGCCCAGTGTGCTGCACAGTCATCAATGTATAAATTAAAAGCTTATAATTAATTGTGGGGGAGACTGGGGAGCACTGCAGGTTGTTAGCAGGAGCCAGGAGTACAATTATATTAATTAACAGTGCACACTTTTGCTGCAGGAGTGGTGACCAGTGCCTGACCACCAGTATAGTATTGTTGTATACTACTAATATCTCTTTAAATATCAACCAGTCTATATTAGCAGCAGACACAGTACAGTGCGGTAGTTCACGGCTGTGGCTACCTCTGTGTCGGCACACGGCAGGCAGTCCGTCCGACCAGAATTGTATTATTTATTATTATATACCTACCACCTAACCGTGGTTTTTTTTTCATTCTTTATACCGTCATAGTGTCATCCTAATTGTTACGAGTATACTACTATCTCTTTATCAACCAGTGTACAGTGCGGTAGTTCACGGCTGTGGCTACCTCTGTGTCGGCACACGGCAGGCAGTCCGTCCGACCAGAATTGTATTATTTATTATTATATACCTACCACCTAACCGTGGTTTTTTTTTCATTCTTTATACCGTCATAGTGTCATCCTAATTGTTACGAGTATACTACTATCTCTTTATCAACCAGTGTACAGTGCGGTAGTTCACGGCTGTGGCTACCTCTGTGTCGGCACACGGCAGGCAGTCCGTCCGACCAGAATTGTATTATTTATTATTATATACCTACCACCTAACCGTGGTTTTTTTTTCATTCTTTATACCGTCATAGTGTCATCCTAATTGTTACGAGTATACTACTATCTCTTTATCAACCAGTGTACAGTGCGGTAGTTCACGGCTGTGGCTACCTCTGTGTCGGCACACGGCAGGCAGTCCGTCCGACCAGAATTGTATTATTTATTATTATATACCTACCACCTAACCGTGGTTTTTTTTTCATTCTTTATACCGTCATAGTGTCATCCTAATTGTTACGAGTATACTACTATCTCTTTATCAACCAGTGTACAGTGCGGTAGTTCACGGCTGTGGCTACCTCTGTGTCGGCACACGGCAGGCAGTCCGTCCGACCAGAATTGTATTATTTATTATTATATACCTACCACCTAACCGTGGTTTTTTTTTCATTCTTTATACCGTCATAGTGTCATCCTAATTGTTACGAGTATACTACTATCTCTTTATCAACCAGTGTACAGTGCGGTAGTTCACGGCTGTGGCTACCTCTGTGTCGGCACACGGCAGGCAGTCCGTCCGACCAGAATTGTATTATTTATTATTATATACCTACCACCTAACCGTGGTTTTTTTTTCATTCTTTATACCGTCATAGTGTCATCCTAATTGTTACGAGTATACTACTATCTCTTTATCAACCAGTGTACAGTGCGGTAGTTCACGGCTGTGGCTACCTCTGTGTCGGCAGTCGGCAGGCAGTCCGTCCATCCATAATTGTATTATTATTATAATATATACCACCTAACCGTGGTTTTTTTTTCATTCTTTATACCGTCATAGTGTCATACTAGTTGTTACGAGTATACTACTATCTCTTTATCAACCAGTGTACAGTGCGGTAGTTCACGGCTGTGGCTACCTCTGTGTCGGCAGTCGGCAGGCAGTCCGTCCATCCATAATTGTATTATTATTATAATATATACCACCTAACTGTGGTTTTTTTTGCATTCTTTATACCGTCGTCATAGTGTCATACTAGTTGTTACGAGTATACTACTATCTCTTTATCAACCAGTGTACAGTGCGGTAGTTCACGGCTGTGGCTACCTCTGTGTCGGCAGTCGGCAGGCAGTCCGTCCATCCATAATTGTATTATTATTATAATATATACCACCTAACCGTGGTTTTTTTTTCATTCTTTATACCGTCGTCATAGTGTCATACTAGTTGTTACGAGTATACTACTATCTCTTTATCAACCAGTGTACAGTGCGGTAGTTCACGGCTGTGGCTACCTCTGTGTCGGCAGTCGGCAGGCAGTCCGTCCATCCATAATTGTATTATTATTATAATATATACCACCTAACCGTGGTTTTTTTTTCATTCTTTATACCGTCGTCATAGTGTCATACTAGTTGTTACGAGTATACTACTATCTCTTTATCAACCAGTGTACAGTGCGGTAGTTCACGGCTGTGGCTACCTCTGTGTCGGCAGTCGGCAGGCAGTCCGTCCATCCATAATTGTATTATTATTATAATATATACCACCTAACCGTGGTTTTTTTTCCATTCTTTATACCGTCGTCATAGTGTCATACTAGTTGTTACGAGTATACTACTATCTCTTTATCAACCAGTGTACAGTGCGGTAGTTCACGGCTGTGGCTACCTCTGTGTCGGCAGTCGGCAGGCAGTCCGTCCATCCATAATTGTATTATTATTATAATATATACCACCTAACCGTGGTTTTTTTTTCATTCTTTATACCGTCGTCATAGTGTCATACTAGTTGTTACGAGTATACTACTATCTCTTTATCAACCAGTGTACAGTGCGGTAGTTCACGGCTGTGGCTACCTCTGTGTCGGCAGTCGGCAGGCAGTCCGTCCATCCATAATTGTATTATTATTATAATATATACCACCTAACCGTGGTTTTTTTATACCACCTAACCGTGGCAGTCCGTCCATAATTGTATACTAGTATCCAATCCATCCATCTCCATTGTTTACCTGAGGTGCCTTTTAGTTCTGCCTATAAAATATGGAGAACAAAAAAGTTGAGGTTCCAAAATTAGGGAAAGATCAAGATCCACTTCCACCTCGTGCTGAAGCTGCTGCCACTAGTCATGGCCGAGATGATGAAATGCCAGCAACGTCGTCTGCCAAGGCCGATGCCCAATGTCATAGTACAGAGCATGTCAAATCCAAAACACCAAATATCAGAAAAAAAAGGACTCCAAAACCTAAAATAAAATTGTCGGAGGAGAAGCGTAAACTTGCCAATATGCCATTTACCACACGGAGTGGCAAGGAACGGCTGAGGCCCTGGCCTATGTTCATGGCTAGTGGTTCAGCTTCACATGAGGATGGAAGCACTCAGCCTCTCGCTAGAAAACTGAAAAGACTCAAGCTGGCAAAAGCACCGCAAAGAACTGTGCGTTCTTTGAAATCCCAAATCCACAAGGAGAGTCCAATTGTGTCGTTTGCGATGCCTGACCTTCCCAACACTGGACGTGAAGAGCATGCGCCTTCCACTATTTGCATGCCCCCTGCAAGTGCTGGAAGGAGCACCCGCAGTCCAGTTCCTGATAGTCAGATTGAAGATGTCAGTGTTGAAGTACACCAGGATGAGGAGGATATGGGTGTTGCTGGCGCTGGGGAGGAAATTGACCAGGAGGATTCTGATGGTGAGGTGGTTTGTTTAAGTCAGGCACCCGGGGAGACACCTGTTGTCCGTGGGAGGAATATGGCCGTTGACATGCCAGGTGAAAATACCAAAAAAATCAGCTCTTCGGTGTGGAGGTATTTCACCAGAAATGCGGACAACAGGTGTCAAGCCGTGTGTTCCCTTTGTCAAGCTGTAATAAGTAGGGGTAAGGACGTTAACCACCTCGGAACATCCTCCCTTATACGTCACCTGCAGCGCATTCATAATAAGTCAGTGACAAGTTCAAAAACTTTGGGTGACAGCGGAAGCAGTCCACTGACCAGTAAATCCCTTCCTCTTGTAACCAAGCTCACGCAAACCACCCCACCAACTCCCTCAGTGTCAATTTCCTCCTTCCCCAGGAATGCCAATAGTCCTGCAGGCCATGTCACTGGCAAGTCTGACGAGTCCTTTCCTGCCTGGGATTCCTCCGATGCATCCTTGCGTGTAACGCCTACTGCTGCTGGCGCTGCTGTTGTTGCCGCTGGGAGTCGATGGTCATCCCAGAGGGGAAGTCGTAAGCCCACTTGTACTACTTCCAGTAAGCAATTGACTGTTCAACAGTCCTTTGCGAGGAAGATGAAATATCACAGCAGTCATCCTACTGCAAAGCGGATAACTGAGTCCTTGACAACTATGTTGGTGTTAGACGTGCGTCCGGTATCCGCCGTTAGTTCACAGGGAACTAGACAATTTATTGAGGCAGTGTGCCCCCGTTACCAAATACCATCTAGGTTCCACTTCTCTAGGCAGGCGATACCGAGAATGTACACGGACGTCAGAAAAAGACTCACCAGTGTCCTAAAAAATGCAGTTGTACCCAATGTCCACTTAACCACGGACATGTGGACAAGTGGAGCAGGGCAGGGTCAGGACTATATGACTGTGACAGCCCACTGGGTAGATGTATGGACTCCCGCCGCAAGAACAGCAGCGGCGGCACCAGTAGCAGCATCTCGCAAACGCCAACTCTTTCCTAGGCAGGCTACGCTTTGTATCACCACTTTCCAGAATACGCACACAGCTGAAAACCTCTTACGGCAACTGAGGAAGATCATCGCGGAATGGCTTACCCCAATTGGACTCTCCTGTGGATTTGTGGCATCGGACAACGCCAGCAATATTGTGTGTGCATTAAATATGGGCAAATTCCAGCACGTCCCATGTTTTGCACATACCTTGAATTTGGTGGTGCAGAATTTTTAAAAAAACGACAGGGGCGTGCAAGAGATGCTGTCGGTGGCCAGAAAAATTGCGGGACACTTTCGGCGTACAGGCACCACGTACAGAAGACTGGAGCACCACCAAAAACTACTGAACCTGCCCTGCCATCATCTGAAGCAAGAAGTGGTAACGAGGTGGAATTCAACCCTCTATATGCTTCAGAGGTTGGAGGAGCAGCAAAAGGCCATTCAAGCCTATACAATTGAGCACGATATAGGATATGGAATGCACCTGTCTCAAGTGCAGTGGAGAATGATTTCAACGTTGTGCAAGGTTCTGATGCCCTTTGAACTTGCCACACGTGAAGTCAGTTCAGACACTGCCAGCCTGAGTCAGGTCATTCCCCTCATCAGGCTTTTGCAGAAGAAGCTGGAGGCATTGAAGAAGGAGCTAACACGGAGCGATTCCGCTAGGCATGTGGGACTTGTGGATGCAGCCCTTAATTCGCTTAACAAGGATTCACGGGTGGTCAATCTGTTGAAATCAGAGCACTACATTTTGGCCACCGTGCTCGATCCTAGATTTAAAGCCTACCTTGGATCTCTCTTTCCGGCAGACACAGGTCTGCTGGGGTTGAAAGACCTGCTGGTGACAAAATTGTCAAGTCAAGCGGAACGCGACCTGTCAACATCTCCTCCTTCACATTCTCCCGCAACTGGGGGTGCGAGGAAAAGGCTCAGAATTCCGAGCCCACCCGCTGGCGGTGATGCAGGGCAGTCTGGAGCGACTGCTGATGCTGACATCTGGTCCGGACTGAAGGACCTGACAACGATTACGGACATGTCGTCTACTGTCACTGCATATGATTCTCTCAACATTGATAGAATGGTGGAGGATTATATGAGTGACCGCATCCAAGTAGGCACGTCACACAGTCCGTACTTATACTGGCAGGAAAAAGAGGCAATTTGGAGGCCCTTGCACAAACTGGCTTTATTCTACCTAAGTTGCCCTCCCACAAGTGTGTACTCCGAAAGAGTGTTTAGTGCCGCCGCTCACCTTGTCAGCAATCGGCGTACGAGGTTACATCCAGAAAATGTGGAGAAGATGATGTTCATTAAAATGAATTATAATCAATTCCTCCGCGGAGACATTGACCAGCAGCAATTGCCTCCACAAAGTACACAGGGAGCTGAGATGGTGGATTCCAGTGGGGACGAATTGATAATCTGTGAGGAGGGGGATGTACACGGTGATATATCGGAGGGTGAAGATGAGGTGGACATCTTGCCTCTGTAGAGCCAGTTTGTGCAAGGAGAGATTAATTGCTTCTTTTTTGGGGGGGGTCCAAACCAACCCGTCATATCAGTCACAGTCGTGTGGCAGACCCTGTCACTGAAATGATGGGTTGGTTAAAGTGTGCATGTCCTGTTTTGTTTATACAACATAAGGGTGGGTGGGAGGGCCCAAGGATAATTCCATCTTGCACCTCTTTTTTCTTTTCTTTTTCTTTGCATCATGTGCTGATTGGGGAGGGTTTTTTGGAAGGGACATCCTGCGTGACACTGCAGTGCCACTCCTAGATGGGCCCGGTGTTTGTGTCGGCCACTAGGGTCGCTAATCTTACTCACACAGCTACCTCATTGCGCCTCTTTTTTTCTTTGCGTCATGTGCTGTTTGGGGAGGGTTTTTTGGAAGGGACATCCTGCGTGACACTGCAGTGCCACTCCTAGATGTGCCCGGTGTTTGTGTCGGCCACTAGGGTCGCTAATCTTACTCACACAGTCAGCTACCTCATTGCGCCTCTTTTTTTCTTTGCGTCATGTGCTGTTTGGGGAGGGTTTTTTGGAAGGGCCATCCTGCGTGACACTGCAGTGCCACTCCTAGATGGGCCCGGTGTTTGTGTCGGCCACTAGGGTCGCTTATCTTACTCACACAGCGACCTCGGTGCAAATTTTAGGACTAAAAATAATATTGTGAGGTGTGATGTGTTCAGAATAGGCTGAAAATGAGTGTAAATTATGTTTTTTGAGGTTAATAATACTTTGGGATCAAAATTACCCCCAAATTCTATGATTTAAGCTGTTTTTTAGTGTTTTTTGAAAAAAACACCCGAATCCAAAACACACCCGAATCCGACAAAAAAAATTCGGTGAGGTTTTGCCAAAACGCGTTCGAACCCAAAACACGGCCGCGGAACCGAACCCAAAACCAAAACACAAAACCCGAAAAATTTCAGGCGCTCATCTCTAACAGCAATAGATCAGCAACTCAGACATAAAAGAAAACTTTAAGCACACAGAAAGCATAATCCATGATTGGTGTAGGCATTTTGGGTACTAACTTCCAAGGGTTGTGTATTCCACCCTCACAAGGTACCAGGTGTGGCAGCCATCTTGGAAGCACAGTGTAGGATTACCCAGGGTGGAATAGTCTACCTCTAGAAGAGATGACACAAAATGGGGGTGATTTCAGAGTCCTACAGTTCAGAGTAGGGATCCATCAAACCACCTGGCTTATGTGTTTTTCATCCCATCCACAAGTGTACCATATGGGGCAGCCATGTTGGGCGCACTTCGAAGGTTACACTGTGGGAGCCATACAAGGGCTAAGTGCATTTATGGGAAAACTGACACTTATGTAGTAGTATGATGTACCCTGTATGTAGGGCGCAATGGCAGGGTGTGCAATCAGTGGAGGTAAACATTACAGGAAAAGCACACAGTGGGGTAGAAGGGAGGGGGGGAAAAACAGGAGGGGGGATAAACAATAGCAGGTCACCAGTGGCAGAAGGAAAACTGGGATAACATTATTTTAATAAGATCATAGTATGGGTGGGTAATGGGTATGAGAATGTGGGGGCACACTCAGGAGCAATGGGATGTCCCTGCTGAGCCTAGTCTTGGTGGTCTCCCCCCACAGTACCCTGCTCATCTTGAGGGTTTGGCCCAGGGGCAGACTTGATGTTCTCAGACGGACAGGTAGTAAGCCTGGTCCTGGAGATCTCATGGTAGAGGTGAAGAAAGGCCACATAATGATTCTGAGTTTTGTGGTTGTAACACAGTCCTTCTGTTATATTGTTGGTTTGTTTGCCTTCTGTTTTCCTTCAGTTTAACACAGGTATAACACTGCTATTGATTTTAGCTGCCACTTTATAACTAGCCACTTCATATACTAGGCACTGCAGCGTCCTAAGGGACTGGCGTCCTGACCTATACTTAAAAAATAAGGCTACAGACACATATTCATCCTGAGTACAACCCCCTTCCCCACACAGCAACCCTCCACCTTCAGCAAAAGGTGTTAGTCAAATCTAACAAATGTAAGGTCAGAAAACCACACTCAATCACTATAAGTTTTTTGCATAGTACAGATATAAATCCACTTAGAACAGCTTTCTAAACTTTTAACCATGCAATGTAATGTGAAAAAGTCTGCAGTATCTACCGAATAAAACTTTAGCAAGGCAGTTGAAAAAGTCTGCAGTATCTACCGAATAAAACTTTAGAAAGGCAGTTGAAAAAGTCTGCAGTATTTACCCAATAAAACTTTAGCAAGGCAGTTGAAAAGTCTGCAGTATTTACCGAATAAAACTTTAGCCTCTCAGGAGTGTACCGCATGAGGGATAACAATTCAATTTCTTTCCCCTGCACTACCTTGCCTTGGCATCAGGGGTTAATTGTTTTGGTCCCACTAGCTTGATACCTCCTCTTTCTTCCTTCTGGCCTGGTTGGGAGGCCTACCCTCTCTCATTCTTCGTTCCAATACCGATGGGTATCCAAACCATCTCTTACCTTCATCTTTCCACCAGAGTGCGATGTATCAATGTACAAAATAGATGTTAATGCAAGAGGACTGGCAACCCAAAAGCACCAGGGGCTCCAGCTGCTATATTTATCTTGTTAGGATACTCAAATTGAGGTACAGGGGCCTCATACCTCATTATACCATATCTACTCTGTGCTTATAGTAGTACACGATATTACAGTACATAGGATAAAAGAATATCACCACAGAGAATTAACTCTTTGTGACCTATGATTCAAACAAACCTGATGATGGTCACCTTTTAGGCATAAATACCTCTTTATCCTAAACTATGAAGTCAACTGGAGTAGGAGGCCACGTGCACAATTGGCACTTTTATGACTTTGGCCTAACCTTTTCCTACAATCATACCCCACTACGTGAACCCAGTCTCGTTTAATCTAGGAAGCAAAACAGTGGTGGGCCTGGTCAGTACTTGGTGGGTGACCAACTGGGAAGACCAGGTTTTGTAGGATACAAACCTTAAGAAGTCACGTTCTGGAAGGGGACCATTGTGCGTATGGACCCTCATATTCCTGAATGACTTGTCAGGTATATAGGACTAATTATCTAAGAAATTTTCACTAATGATCACATATACTCTTATATAATTAAGCACAACTTTTAAGGGGTGGTCTTCAGTATGCCGACTGACGGGATCCCAGCACACAGTATACCGGTGCCGGGATCCCGACAGCCGGCATACTGACACTTATTCTCCCTCGTGGGGGTCCACGACCCCCCTGGAGGGAGAATAAAATAGCATAGCGCGCCACCGTGCCCATAGCGTGGCGAGCGCAGCGAGCCCGCAAGGGGCTCATTTGCGCTTGCCACACTGTCGGTAAGCCGGCGGTCGGGCTCCCGGCGCCGGTATGCTGGTCGCCGGGAGCCCGACCGCCGGCATACCGTAGTGAACCCCTTTTGAGGCATACCTAATAAAAATTAACTTTTAATATATTTTTCCTTCGTGATTATTTAAGACACTGCTTCCAGAAATAGATTGTTCCCTATAAGGGTTAGCTTTCTTCTCCTTTTCGTATTTGCATAATACTCCAGTTTATTATAAAGTTTAAAGGATACAAAGAGCCATTCCAAGGTGGTCCAAAACTGCTCGCCCAATCTATCCAAACACTGGACAGTTGAATTTATGATCCGGCTCACTGTATCCAATATAATCCCCAGAGCCATAACTAGACATTTTGGTGCCCTGGGCTAGAAAAATAATTGGTGCTGCCCCCCCATATTTTTCAAAAAGGGACATAAGGTGAGCCGAGGTGCCCTGTGAAAGCACTTGCTGTGATGCCCCTTCCCACATGATATATTTTTATGGGATGCAATTAAGGTGCAATTAAGTTGCCAGCAGTCAGGATCCCCGCGGTCAGGATACGGACACCGGAATCCTGACTGCTGACAATGCCACCAGCCAGCATCCCATAGAGTGGGAATAGAACCTGTGGCAAGAATACTACCAAGGAAATGGATTTGGACACCAATCCTCTTATAGCATTATTTATGCACTTAGGGGTTCATTCTGACCCGATCGCACGCTGCAGTTTTTTGCAGCGTAGCGATCGGGTCAGAACTGAGCATGCGCCAGCGCTGCAGTGCGCTGGCGCATGGCCGCCCATCGCTGCGCTATGATCGCC
This sequence comes from Pseudophryne corroboree, assembly GCF_028390025.1. Taxonomy (NCBI): domain Eukaryota; kingdom Metazoa; phylum Chordata; class Amphibia; order Anura; family Myobatrachidae; genus Pseudophryne; species Pseudophryne corroboree. The sequence goes on along the minus strand of NC_086447.1, from coordinate 374,386,984 downwards.
TCTGTCTGATTGACAGGCAGAGGCGGTCGATGGGTGGGAGGGGGCGAAACAGCGGCGTTTGGCCACCGTTTCGTGGGTTTGGTCCGGCCAACGCAGGCGTGGCCGGACCGAACGGGGGGCGGGACACAGTGGCTGCGTGACATCACACGCAGCCACTGTGGGCCGGGGAGCGATGAGTAGCTACTCTTGAGGTGCAAAGGCATTGCCGCTGTGCAATGCCTTTGCACTTCTGTGGGGGGGGGGGGGGGGCGGCACTGACATGTGGGGCGGACTAGCCCTGTGCTGGGCGTCCCCCCGCATGTCTGAGTTCATGATCGTAGCTGTGCTAAATTTAGCACAGCTACGATCAACTCGGAATTACCCCCTTAAATTGTGAGCTCTGTGTCTTTTAGTTACTTTGTCCTTTATTTTGAATCACACATTTCTTAGCAGTCATATCCAGGACCTTTAGTCACATCCTCCTTTATTTAAAGCACACATTTCAAAATACTGTCATACCCAGGATTTGAACCAATGACCTTCCATATTACAATACGTCACCTTACTCCTGTAGTGATTTGCTCCTATATGGAAAGTATAAGAGTATCTTGAAATGTCTGCCTTAAATATAGGCGTGTGTGACTAAGGGGGACGTGATAAAATTGGAGAGGTGAGCCAGTGGAGAAGTTGCCCATGGCAACCAATCAGCATTGACGTAATATTTATAATTTGCATACTATAAAAGTATACAGAGCAGCTGATTGGTTGTGGTGGGCAACTTCTCTACTGGCTCACTTCTCCAGGTGGGGTGATGCCAGGGATTAAAGAGGCGAAAGTTGCAAATGAGATTAACTAAAACAGAAAATTGACAGGTGCAGCAGAACAGCCCCCCTGCCTTGTGGCGCCCTGTGCACTGGCACACGTCACACCACCCTAGTTACGGCCCTGATAATCCCACTCACCAGCCTCTCTTATACAACATAAAGGTACTGATACCTCCTCTCTCACTTCTGACAACACATGCATAAATTGAGGCAAAGTGATCTTTCTTCCTTGCATGGATAGCTGTGTACAATTATGTGCTGTAAAGTGATGCTAAACAGTGCTGTAGAATATTTCAAGTACTGAAATTGTTCAGTAAATGTTCTGCAGCAATATTCTTGTGTATGTTTTCTCTTAATGGTTTTAGCCTCATTCCCCTTAGCCAAGTAGTCTCAATGCTTTTTGCATAACAACAATGGAGGGAGATATAAACCAAATAACCATCTTATGTCTACCAGACTCAAACCTTGCCTGACCTGTAGACCTACTGCAAAACCCGAGAATCTCCAAAACTGTTTTGGAAAATGAAATTAAGATACAGTTGTTGAAAATATGTTGTTTTTAGGTGACATTGTTTTAAGAAATTGCATACATTATGGTGTCTTTAGATGGCAGCACATTTTTAAGAAATTAAACAAGGTCATATTGCCTAAAAACATCAAGTGGTCAATGGGATAGTAATATTGTTTGTAGTAGTTGTGCTTGCTTCAAGTTGTGAAGGATCTCCAACATATTTCTGTCCCCCTCATATATGTACCTAGGCTTCCTCCTCCTCGTGCACCTGAGTTCTATCTAGTGATGTGGAAAGAACATTACAATGTCAGAGGTGCATGCTTTCTTATGCCATATATCAATCAGTTCCATACAACAGCAGCAGCTGCAGAGTAAATGGTGGCACAGCTATGAAACTCACAAGATGGTAATCAATGTGAGGTAAATAGAGGATCCAGATCATATTTTGCAACTGGGCACAGTATCCTTTATCTATGCCACTGCAAAATGTGTTGGTTTGGGAAAAGTCTCAGGAGACCGACAGAGAACATACCAGAAATAGCAGGAAATATTAAGGGACACATGTCTTGGATCATGGAGTCATGGCCCAGGCTAGGTTAAGGCTCAAGTCAGTCTCAGTCTGTCAGTACCAGACACTTGTACTGAGAAAGTAAATCTGAAATAATACAGGCTGGGAAGTTTTTATGTGTCTTTCAAGTCAGATTATGCTTGGTGCCCAGTCATAGGCATGATGCAAAGCAGTTGAACTCCCACTGACAGATGCTACTGGCAGAAGAAAGCTACCAATGTGATTTAATAGATGAAAATAATGAGTTCATTCCATTTTGATCAACATAACATAGTATAAAAAAACACTGCTTATATAAGGTGACTGTCTTATCCAGGTATGCTTAGCCAACACTGAGATTACTGATTTTCTGGAACACTATCAAAATCAGATACATGGCACAAGAGGGTGAGGCTGTTTTCATACGTACTAGTAAGCAGAATTAGGTGTTCATGAAAGATGGTCCCAGCCTTTGGCAAAGTCTCCAATATTAACTTGAAAGGAACATCATCATCATCTAGAAAATGAAACTATCATATTAATGTGAAAGTGGAAAGTGAGAATAGCGCCCTCTGGTGTAGTATATCATAACTAGCTGAATACCCGTTCTTTGCTACCGAATTTCAAGTATTTCCGTGCGTATAACTTTATTTTTTAAGGACTTCCTGGTAAACTAATTAGACTTACAACAGGACATGCTCCGCCCACCGCTGCCAATCTTTGTCAGGCCGCACCTCCAGGCGGGCCTTCCCCGGACTGATGCTGTCAAAAGGCTGGCGCTGAGGAGAATAATCCACCTCTTTCTCTGCCCTGTCCTGCCTCTGATGCTGCCCTGCTCAGTGCTGTAAATGCTGGGACGACAGGCCAAACTCTGCCCACTGTTTGTTAAATATGTAAGGTTTACAGGGATAGGCTGACTCTATTCCAAAAGGCCCTAGGTCTCCTTCCTTAGCTTCTCACTCTCCTTAAGGCTCCTCCTTTGAGCATTTTGTCCATGTAGCATAGAGCTGGACTTCTTCAGGGGTGTAGTCCAGCTGTATGCTAAATGGACAAAACATGTTGTGGGTACACTGACCAGACTGAGACCAAGAGATGACACATATAAGCTGTTTTGATATTATCTAATCATACGGGCATTTGTATATATTTGTTAGCATTAAAAGTGTTTAAAAACTGTATAACACGATTGCGCCTGTTCTCTCGCTCTCCTATATTACCAGGACAAATCTCTCTGAGGCACGACGTGAATGCACGACGTGAATGCTGTGCAGGGTTTTTGCTTTAAGAAAATAAGATTTTACTCACCGGTAAATCTATTTCTCGTAGTCCGTAGTGGATGCTGGGAACTCCGAAAGGACCATGGGGAATAGCGGCTCCGCAGGAGACTGGGCACAACTAAAGAAAGCTTTTAGGTCACCTGGTGTGCACTGGCTCCTCCCACTATGACCCTCCTCCAAGCCTCAGTTAGGACACTGTGCCCGGACGAGCGGACATAATAAGGAAGGATTTTGAATCCCGGGTAAGACTCCTACCAGCCACACCAATCACACCGTATAACTCGTGATACTATACCCAGTTTAACAGTATGAAAACAACTGAGCCTCTCAACAGATGGCTCAACAATAACCCTTTAGTTAACAATAACTATGTACAAGTATTGCAGACAATCTGCACTTGGGATGGGCGCCCAGCATCCACTACGGACTACGAGAAATAGATTTACCGGTGAGTAAAATCTTATTTTCTCTGACGTCCTAGTGGATGCTGGGAACTCCGAAAGGACCATGGGGATTATACCAAAGCTCCCAAATGGGCGGGAGAGTGCGGATGACTCTGCAGCACCGAATGAGAGAACTCAAGGTCCTCCTCAGCCAGGGTATCAAATTTGTAGAATTTTGCAAACGTGTTTGCCCCTGACCAAGTAGCAGCTCGGCAAAGTTGTAAAGCCGAGACCCCTCGGGCAGCCGCCCAAGATGAGCCCACCTTCCTTGTGGAATGGGCTTTTACTGATTTAGGATGCGGCAGTCCAGCCGCAGAATGCGCCAGCTGAATTGTGCTACAAATCCAGCGAGCAATAGTCTGCTTAGAAGCAGGAGCACCCAGTTTGTTGGGTGCATACAGGATAAATAGCGAGTCAGTTTTCCTGACTCTAGCCGTCCTGGAAACATACATTTTCAAGGCCCTGACTACGTCCAGTAACTTGGAATCCTCCAAGTCCCTAGTAGCCGCAGGCACCACAATAGGTTGGTTCAAGTGAAAAGCTGATACCACCTTAGGGAGAAACTGAGGACGAGTCCTCAATTCCGCCCTATCCATATGGAAAATCAGATAAGGGCTTTTACATGACAAAGCTGCCAATTCTGACACACGCCTGGCTGAAGCCAAGGCCAATAACATGACCACTTTCCACGTGAGATATTTTAGATCCACGGTTTTAAGTGGCTCAAACCAATGTGATTTTAAGAAACTTAACACCATGTTGAGATCCCAAGGTGCCACTGGAGGCACAAACGGGGGCTGAATATGCAGCACTCCTTTCACAAACGTCTGAACTTCAGATAGTGAAGCTAGTTCTTTCTGGAAGAAAATCGACAGAGCCGAGATCTGTACCTTAATGGAGCCTAATTTCAGGCCCATAGTCACTCCTGCTTGTAGGAAATGCAGAAATCGACCTAGTTGAAATTCCTCTGTTGGGGCCTTTTTGGCCTCACACCAAGCAACATATTTCCGCCATATGCGGTGATAATGCTTTGCAGTTACATCTTTCCTGGCTTTAATCAGCGTAGGAATGACTTCCTCCGGAATGCCCTTTTCCTTCAGGATCCGGCGTTCAACCGCCATGCCGTCAAACGCAGCCGCGGTAAGTCTTGGAACAGACAGGGCCCCTGCTGCAGCAGGTCCTGTCTGAGCGGCAGAGGCCATGGGTCCTCTGAGATCATCTCTTGAAGTTCCGGGTACCACGCTCGTCTTGGCCAATCCGGAACCACGAGTATTGTTCTTACTCCTCGTTTTCTTATTATTCTCAGTACCCTTGGTATGAGAGGCAGAGGAGGGAACACATAAACTGACTGGTACACCCACGGTGTCACTAGAGCGTCCACAGCTATCGCCTGAGGGTCCCTTGACCTGGCGCAATATCTCTCTAGTTATTTGTTTAGGCGGGACGCCATCATGTCCACCTGTGGTCGTTCCCATCGATTTACAATCAGCGTGAAGACTTCTGGATGAAGTCCCCACTCTCCCGGGTGGAGGTCGTGCCTGCTGAGAAAGTCTGCTTCCCAGTTGTCCACTCCCGGAATGAACACTGCTGACAGTGCTAGTACGTGATTTTCCGCCCATCGGAGAATCCTTGTGGCTTCTGCCATTGCCATCCTGCTTCTTGTGCCGCCCTGTCGATTTACATGGGCGACTGCCGTGATGTTGTCTGACTGGATCAGTACCGGCTGGTGTAGAAGCAGGGATTTTGCCTGACTTAGGGCATTGTAAATGGCCCTTAGTTCCAGAATATTTATGTGTAGGGAAGTCTCCTGACTCGACCATAGTCCTTGGAAGTTTCTTCCCTGTGTGACTGCCCCCCAGCCTCGAAGGCTGGCATCCGTGGTCACCAGGACCCAATCCTGTATGCCGAATCTGCGGCCCTCTAGAAGATGAGCACTGTGCAGCCACCACAGCAGAGACACCCTGGTTCTTGGAGACAGGGTTATTAGGCGATGCATCTGAAGATGCGATCCGGACCATTGGTCCAACAGGTCCCACTGAAAGATTCTGGCATGGAACCTGCCGAAAGGAATTGCTTCGTAAGAAGCCACCATCTTTCCCAGGACCCGCGTGCAGTGATGCACCGATACCTGTTTTGGTTTCAGGAGGTCTCTGACTAGAGATGACAGCTCCTTGGCTTTCTCCTCCGGGAGAAACACTTTTTTCTGGACTGTATCCAGAATCATACCCAGGAACAGTAGACGTGTCGTCGGAACCAGCTGTGATTTTGGAATATTCAGAATCCAACCGTGCTGGTGTAGCACCTCCTGAGATAGTGCTACTCCCACCAATAACTGCTCCTTGGACCTCGCCTTTATTAGGAGATCGTCCAAGTACGGGATAATTAAAACTCCCTTTCTTCGAAGGAGTATCATCATTTCCGCCATTACCTTGGTAAACACCCTCGGTGCCGTGGAGAGTCCAAACGGCAGCGTCTGGAATTGGTAATGGCAATCCTGTACCACAAATCTGAGGTACTCCTGGTGAGGATAGTAAATGGGGACATGCAGGTAAGCATCCTTGATGTCCAGGGATACCATGTAATCCCCCTCGTCCAGGCTTGCAATAACCGCCCTGAGCGATTCCATCTTGAACTTGAATTTTTTTATGTATGTGTTCAAGGATTTCAAATTTAAAATGGGTCTCACCGAACCGTCCGGTTTCGGTACCACAAACAGTGTGGAATAGTAACCCCGTCCTTGTTGAAGTAGGGGCACCTTGATTATCACCTGCTGGGAATACAGCTTGTGAATTGCCGCTAGCACAGCCTCCCTGTCTGAAGGAGTAATCGGCAAGGCAGATTTTAGGAACCGGTGGGGTGGAGACACCTCGAATTCCAGTTTGTACCCTTGAGATACTATTTGCAGGATCCAGGGATCCACCTGTGAGCGAGCCCACTGATCGCTGAAATTTTTGAGGCGGCCCCCCACCGTACCTGGCTCTGCCTGTGGAGCCCCACCGTCATGCGGCGGACTTGGAGGACTTTTGCTCCTGGGAACCTGCTGTTTGTTGCAGCCTTTTTCCCCTACCTCTGCCTCTGGACAGAAAGGACCCGCCTTTTCCACGCCTGTTTTTCTGAGTCCGATAGGACTGTACCTGATAAAACGGCGCCTTTTTAGGCTGTGAGGGAACATGGGGTAAAAATGCTGACTTCCCAGCAGTTGCTGTGGAAACTAAGGCAAAACTTCCATGTGCCTTTTTGAATCTGCATCCCCTGTCCACTGGCGAGTCCATAAGCCTCTCCTAGCAGAAATGGACAATGCACTTATTTTAGATGCCAGCCGGCAGATCTCCCTATGTGCATCTCTCATGTATAAGACTGAGTCTTTTATATGCTCTATGGTTAGCAGAATAGTGTCCCTGTCTAGGGTGTCAATATTTTCTGACATGGAATCTGACCACGCAGCGGCAGCACTGCACATCCATGCTGACGCAATAGCTGGTCTAAGTATAATGCCTGAGTGTGTATATACAGACTTCAGGATCGCCTCCTGCTTTCTATCAGCAGGTTCCTTGAGGGCGGCCGTATCCGGAGACGGTAGTGCCACCTTTTTAGACAAACGTGTGTTTAATTCTTCTGATGGGGGAAAAACTACGGGTAGTTTTTTCTCCCCAAACATAATACCCTTTTTAGTGGTACCTGGGTTTATATCAGAAATTTGTAACACCTCTTTCATTGCTTCAATCATGCAACGAATGGCCTTAGTGGACATTAGACTAGACTCATCGTCGTCGACACTGGTGTCAGTATCCGTGTCGACATCCGCGTCTGCCATCTGAGGTAGCGGGCGTTTTAGAGCCCCCGATGGCCTTTGAGACGCCTGGACAGGCACGAGCTGAGAAGCCGGCTGTCCCGCATTTGGCATGTCATCAAATTTTTTGTGTAAGGAGTCGACACGTGCACGCAATTCCTTCCATAAGTCCATCCACTCAGGTGTCTGCCCCGCAGGGGGTGACATCCCTTCTATAGGCATCTGCTCCGCCTCCACATCATTATCCTCATCAAACATGTCGACACAGCCGTGCCGACACACCGCACACACACAGGGAATGCTCTAACAGAGGACAGGACCCACAAAAGCCCTTTGGGGAGACAGAGTGAGAGTATGCCAGCACACACCAGAGCGCTATATAATGCAGGGACTAACTGAATTATGTCCCCTATAGCTGCTGTTATAAATACTGCGCCTAAATTTAGTGCCCCCCCTCTCTTTTTTACCCTTTTCTGTAGTGTAGACTGCAGGGGAGAGCCAGGGAGCTTCCTTCCAGCGGAGCTGTGAGGGAGAAATGGCGCCAGTGTGCTGAAGGAGATAGCTCCGCCCCTTTTTCGCGGACTATTCTCCCGCTTTTTTATGGATTCTGGCAGGGGTAATTATCACATATATAGCCTCTGGGGCTATATATTGCGGTATTTTTGCCAGCCAGGGTGTTTTTATTGCTGCTCAGGGCGCCCCCCCCTAGCGCCCTGCACCCTCAGTGACCGGAGTGTGAAGTGTGTATGAGGAGCAATGGCGCACAGCTGCAGTGCTGTGTGCTACCTTGGTGAAGACTGATGTCTTCTGCCGCCGATTTTCCGGACCTCTTCTTGCTTCTGGCTCTGTAAGGGGGACGGCGGCGCGGCTCCGGGACCGAACACCAAGGCCAGTTCCATGCGGTCGATCCCTCTGGAGCTAATGGTGTCCAGTAGCCTAAGAAGCCCAAGCTAGCTGCAAGCAGGTAGGTTCGCTTCTTCTCCCCTTAGTCCCTTGCTGCAGTGAGCCTGTTGCCAGCAGGTCTCACTGTAAAATAAAAAACCTAATTATATACTTTCTTTTTAGAAGCTCAGGAGAGCCCCTAGTGTGCATCCAACCTCGGCCGGGCACAAAATCTAACTGAGGCTTGGAGGAGGGTCATAGTGGGAGGAGCCAGTGCACACCAGGTGACCTAAAAGCTTTCTTTAGTTGTGCCCAGTCTCCTGCGGAGCCGCTATTCCCCATGGTCCTTTCGGAGTTCCCAGCATCCACTAGGACGTCAGAGAAAATAGGATTTTAATACCTACCGGTAAATCCTTTTCTCTTAGTCCGTAGAGGATGCTAGGGACTCCGTAAGGACCATGGGGTATAGACGGGATCCGCAGGAGACATGGGCACACTACAAGACTTTGAATGGGTGTGAACTGGCTCCTCCCTCTAGGCCCCTCCTCCAGACCTCAGTTAGAAAACTGTGCCCAGGGAGACGGACATTTCGAGGAAAGAATTTATTGTTTAAACACGGTGATTGTCATACCAGCTCACACCACGAACGTACCGCAGAACGTGGCATTCAATAGAATACCAGCCAACGGCATGAACAATACACAGCAACATGCTGAGAGAATATGTAACACAACCAGTGTGTCAACACAACCAATAATAAGACACCGCATGGCATGGCATGCACAATGTCATGCCATGCGGTGTGACAGAACAGAAACACCACAAGAGTGTAACCATCACCAATAAATGCAGACACAGTCTGCACTGGGACGGGCGCCCAGCATCCTCTATGGACTAAGAGAAAAGGATTTACCGGTAGGCAGTGGCGTGCGGTGAGCTCAGTGGCTGGGGAGGCACTGCAGCCATAATGTCTGCTGTGTCCCGCCAATGCCCGCCACCGCACCCAAGCCAATGCCTGCTACCACCGCTGTCCCTGGGTCAGTGGGAGACAAAGAAAGGCAGTGGGCGATTCCAGGGAGAAGCAGTGGGTGACAGCAGTGGGTGATGCTAGGGAGAGGGTGACAGGGAGTGGGTGTTGCCAGTGAGAGGGTGATAGCAGTGGGTGACGCCAGGGAAAGGATGACAGCAGTTTGTAACAGGGAGAGGGTGACAGCAGTGGGTGACGCCAGGGAGAGGATGATGCCAGGGAGCTGGTGACAGCAAGAGGGTCACAGGGAGAGGGTGACAGCAGTCTGTGCCAGCTGTGGGTCACAGGGAGAGGGTGACAGGAAGAGGTTGATGCCAGGGAGTTGGTGACAGGAAGAGGGGAGAGGGTGACTGCAGTTGGCGCCAGCTGTGGGTGACGGAGAGAGGGTGATGCCAGGTAGAGGGTGACAGCAGTCGCTGCCAGCTGTGGGTCACAGGGAGAGGGTGACAAGAAGAGGTTGATGCCAGGGAGTTGGTGACAGGAAGAGGGTGACTGCAGTTGGCGCCAGCTGTGGGTGACGGAGAGAGGGTGACGCCAGGTAGAGGGTGACAGCAGTCGGTGCCAGATGTGGGCAACAAGGAGAGGGTGACAAGGAGAGGTTGACGCCAGGTAGAGGGTGACAGTGAGAGGGTAGAGCAGTCTGTGCCAGCTGTGGGTAATGGAGAGAGGGTGACGACAGGGAGAGCGTGACAGGGAGAGGGTGACAGCAGTCCATGCCAGCTGTGGGTAACGGGAAGAGGGTTACGCCAGGGATAGGGTGGCAGGGAGACAGTGACAGCAGTCGGGGCCAGCTGTGGCTGACGGGGAGAGGGTGACAGCAGTCAGTGCCAGCTGTGGGTGATGTCGAGAGGGCAACGCCAGGGAGAGGGTGACAGTGAGAGGATACCAGCAGTCTGTGCCAGCTGTGGGTGACAGTGAGAGGGTGACGCCAGGGAGAGCACATTACTGTCCCACTCTACCAGCAGTATAGAATACAACAGAAGGAGTACAGCCCTGAGCCTTGGGTCCCTGATAAAGCATGGGTGAGCTCAGCCCATTACAAACTAAAGTACCCGCCACTCTCCCCTGCCGCAGCCCCCGCTGCACATAGGCGTGCGCAGCACATTTTATTAGGGGGTGCATCGTCGTAGAGGCGTGTCTAGTACCAACTACCTACTGGGCATGTCTAGCAACACCTATCGGGCGTGTCTAGCACCGCCTATTGGCATTCTTTCTATTCAATATGCACCTTACCTATATGGTGGTTTCTCATAACAGGGAACCTCTGAAGAAATGTATCCTTCCTGGGCAGACGACGTCTTCAGTCGGTAATCACTATTCATGTAGGAGATCACATGATCCGGAAGATGCCTGTTTGTGTAGGAATATAAGCAATGTGATCATCATACAACAGAGATTCACCCAGACTCGTGTCACCTCCTACCCCCTGCATCTCTCAGCCACACCATCATCTCCTCCCTGCGTCGTCTCTCAGCCACACCATCATCTCCCATCTGAATCTCTCGCAATAGCCCTCACTTTGGGGTACATTTACTAAGATTCGTATTTTCCAAATTCATGTCCAAGTTCAATCACGAATGACATCGACAGTGTAAAATTGCAACTTTTTGAATTGATTACGATGGATTTACTAAGCTGTCGTATTCGGGTTTTTCTTTTGTTCCGATGTCGATGTCATTCGTGGTTTTTTACCTATTTTTACGGCAGTGATTAGCAAAACACTGCCGACTTTTTTTACAATCAATCTCGGCCGGATCTGTGTGATCCGTGCTGGGGTTTATTTTTTATTTTTTTTTAATTAAACACTGTAAAATAATAAAAAAAAATGCGTGGGGTCCCCCCTCCTAAGCATAACCAGCCTCGGGCTCTTTGAGCCGATCCTGGTTGCAAAAATATTGGGGAAAAATGACAGGGGTTCCCCCATATTTAAGCAACCAGCATCGGGCTCTGCGCCTGGTCCTGGTCCCAAAAATACGGGGGACAAAAAGAGTAGGGGTCCCCCGTATTTTTAAAACCAGCACCGGGCTCCACTAGCTGGACAGATAATGCCACAGCCGGGGGTCACTTTTATATAGTGCCCTGCGGCCGTGGCATCAAAAATCCAACTAGTCACTCCTGGCCGGGGTACCCTGGGGGAGTGGGGACCCCTTCAATCAAGGGGTCCCCCCCCCCAGCCACCCAAGGGCCAGGGGTGAAGCCCGAGGCTGTCCCCCCCCATCCAATGGGCTGCGGATGGGGAGGCTGATAGCCTTTGTTGTAAAAGAAAAGATATTGTTTTTAGTAGCAGTACTACAAGGCCCAGCAAGCCTCCCCCGCATGCTGGTACTTGGAGAACCACAAGTACCAGCATGCGACGGAAAAACGGGCCCGCTGGTACCTGTAGTACTACTACTAAAAAAATACCCAAAAAAAGACAAGACACACACACCGTGAAAGTATAATTTTATTACATACATACACACATACATACATACTTACCTTAAGTTCCCACGCAGGTCGGTCCTCTTCTCCAGTAGAATCCAAGGGGTACCTGTTGAAGAAATTATACTCACGAGATCCAGGGGTCCAGGCTCCTCGGGAAATCCAGGGGTAATCCACGTACTTGACAAAAAAAAACAAAACGGTGTCCCGACCACGAACTGAAAGGGGACCCATGTTTGCACATGGGTCACCTTTCCACGAATGCCAGAAACCCACTTTGACTTCTGTCTAAGTGGGTTTCTTCAGCCAATCAGGGAGCGCCACGTTGTAGCACTCTCCTGATCAGCTGTGTGGTCCTGTCCTCACTGACAGGCAGCACACGGCAGTGTTACAATGTAGCGCCTATGCGCTACATTGTAACCAATGATGGGATCTTTCTGCCCTGCGGTTGACCTAAAGTGACGTCACCGCTGAGCAGAAAGTTCCCATCATTGGTTACAATGTAGCGCATAGGCGCTACATTGTAACACTGCCGTGTGCTGCCTGTCAGTGAGGACAGGACCACACAGCTGATCAGGAGAGTGCTACAACGTGGCGCTCCCTGATTGGCTGAAGAAACCCACTTAGACAGAAGTCAAAGTGGGTTTCTGGCATTCGTGGAAAGGTGACCCATGTGCAAACATGGGTCCCCTTTCAGTTCGTGGTCGGGACACCGTTTTGTTTTTTTTGTTAAGTACGTGGATTACCCCTGGATTTCCCGAGGAGCCTGGACCCCTGGATCTCGTGAGTATAATTTCTTCAACAGGTACCCCTTGGATTCTACTGGAGAAGAGAACCGACCTGCGTGGGAACTTAAGGTAAGTATGTATGTATGTGTGTATGTATGTAATAAAATTATACTTTCACGGTGTGTGTGTGTCTTGTCTTTTTTTGGGTATTTTTTTAGTAGTAGTACTACAGGTACCAGCGGGCCCGTTTTTCCGCCGCATGCTGGTACTTGTGGTTCTCCAAGTACCAGCATGCGGGGGAAGCTTGCTGGGCCTTGTAGTACTGCTACTAAAAACAATGGCCCTCATTCCGAGTTGTTCGCTCGGTATTTTTCATCGCATCGCAGTGAAAATCCGCTTAGTACGCATGCGCAATGTTCGCACTGCGACTGCGCCAAGTAACTTTACTATGAAGAAAGTAATTTTACTCACGGCTTTTTCTTCGCTCCGGCGATCGTAATGTGATTGACAGGAAATGGGTGTTACTGGGCGGAAACACGGCGTTTCAGGGGCGTGTGGCTGAAAACGCTACCGTTTCCGGAAAAAACGCAGGAGTGGCCGGGGAAACGGTGGGAGTGCCTGGGCGAACGCTGGGTGTGTTTGTGACGTCAACCAGGAACGACAAGCACTGAAATGATCGCACAGGCAGAGTAAGTCTGAAGCTACTCTGAAACTGCTAAGTAGTTAGTAATCGCAATATTGCGAATACATCGGTCGCAATTTTAAGAAGCTAAGATTCACTCCCAGTAGGCGGCGGCTTAGCGTGTGTAACTCTGCTAAATTCGCCTTGCGACCGATCAACTCGGAATGAGGGCCAATATCTTTTCTTTTACAACAAAGGCTATCAGCCTCCCCATCCGCAGCCCATTGGATGGGGGGGGGCAGCCTCGGGCTTCACCCCTGGCCCTTGGGTGGCTGGGGGGGGACCCCTTGATTGAAGGGGTCCCCACTCCCCCAGGGTACCCCGGCCAGGGGTGACTAGTTGGATTTTTGATGCCACGGCCGCAGGGCACTATATCAAAGTGACCCCCGGCTGTGGCATTATCTGTCCAGCTAGTGGAGCCCGGTGCTGGTTTTAAAAATACGGGGGACCCCTACTCTTTTTGTCCCCCGTATTTTTGGAACCAGGACCAGGCGCAGAGCCCGATGCTGGTTGCTTAAATATGGGGGAACCCCTGTCAATTTTTTCCCCATATTTCTGCAACCAGGATCGGCTCAAAGAGCCCGAGGCTGGTTATGCTTAGGAGGGGGGACCCCACGCAATTTTTTTTAATAAAATAACAACTTTCCCACCCCTTCCCACTGATATACATGCACGGATCTCATGGATCCCTGCATGCCTATCCAATCACGGAAAAAAAAAGTAGGTCTGTTTTTTTTTAGCACTTTTTTACGAGTTGTAATTTTTCACGGCAGTGTTTGTTTGTTTTTTGCTTTGCACTTCTTAGTAAATGACCGAGATTCATACTTAAACAGCCGCGTTTTGACCGATGGTGTATTCATTCGTAATTTTTTACCTGAACTTTCTAAAAATTACGAATGCCCTCATCACTGCCGTGATTAGTGCTTAGTAAATTACCGAGATGACACTTTGATGAAAAAACGGCATCTCGGTCAAAATCGGGAGCTTAGTAAATTTCCCCCTTTGTCTCTCATTCTCCCCACTTCACTCTGTGCCTCTGAGCCTCCCACCCTTCTGTCTATGCCTCTCAGTCACCCGCCCTTCACTGTCTCTCAGCCTCATCGGTGGTGGGCCCAGCAGGAGAACAAGGGCAGGTGGGCGGTCGTTCGAATGGTGTGACGTCATCGGGTCACAACGCACAGTACATTGAGGCGGAGGAGTAGTGTGGAGTAGCGGGCTGGATGGGAGTAGTGGTGCATAGCAGGGAGGGTAGGATGGGAGTAGTGGTGCATAGCAGGGGTGGCAGGATGGGAGTAGTGGTGCATAGCAGGGAGGGTAGGATGGGAGTAGTGGTGCATAGCAGAGGTGGCAGGATGGGAGTAGTGGTGCATAGCAGGGAGGGTAGGATGGGAGTAGTGGTGCATAGCAGGGGTGGCAGGATGGGAGTAGTGGTGCATAGCAGGGAGGGTAGGATGGGAGTAGTGGTGCATAGCAGGGAGGGTAGGATGGGAGTAGTGGTGCATAGCAGGGAGGGTAGGATGGGAGTAGTGGTGCATAGCAGGGGAGGGTAGGATGGGAGTAGTGGTGCATAGCAGGGGTGGCAGGATGGGAGCAGTGGTGCTGAGCGGGAAGTGGGGGGGGAGCAGGATGGGAGTATTGGTGCAGAGCAGGGGGAGCAGGATGGGAGTAGTGGTGCATAGCAGGGGGGTAGGATGGGAGTAGTGGTGCATAGCAGGGGGACAGGTTGGGAGTAGTGGTGCATAGCAGGGGGGTAGGATGGGAGTAGTGGTGCGGAGCAGGGAGGGCAGGATGAGAGTAGTGGTGCATAGCAGGGGGGTAGGATGGGAGTAGTGGTGCATAGCAGGGGGGTAGGATGGGAGTAGTGGTGTGGAGCAGGGGGGGCAGGAAGGGAGTAATGGTGATGAGCTGGGGGGGTTGTTGGGCAGGATGGGAGCAGTGCTTCGAAGGAGCAGGCAGTTAAACATCAATGTCCCCTCACCTGTATCTCCCAGTCCCGGCCGCGATCTCTCCCTCCTATTTGCATAGTGCGACATCTACATGTGCGGCCGCCAATTAGCTCCCCGCCCTCCCATCCCCCGGTAATGCATGCAGTCCGGCCAGAGGCGCCGCCACTGCGATACCCCTTCCACTCGGCTGCCAATCCCCCCCCCCACACACACACGGCGCATGGACTACTCGTCTGCCTGGTGTGCGGCTCCTCTGCTCTGACTGCCTCACACCAGGCAGACGAGCAGTCAGGATGCCGTGCGGGGGGGGGATAGGCGAGTGAAAAGGGTATCGTAGTGGCGGCTCCTATCTCTCTGCCTCTGGCCGGACTGCATTAACTAAGGATGGGAGGGCGGGGAGATAACAGGCGGCCGCACATGTAGAAGTATACTAAATTACACGCTGTGTCTCGTCCTTCCGTCCGTCCCCCTCCATCCCCGCGACTGTCCAATGACATCACTGTTAGTGACAGGGGCGTGCTTTCATTTAGGCAGAAAGCACGCCCCTCTGTCACAGAGGCACTTATAGTAAGTGCCGCTTCTGATGATTTTTTTTAATGGGCTTTCACTGCCCAAAGCTTAGCCCCGTCCCCCGCTTCCGGACATTTCACATTGCTAGCGGGAGGCACTGGCAGCAGTGCCTCCGAATCACACTACAGGCAGTTTTTTCGTAAATCCAAAAGATTAAAATAATGTAAAGACTAAAGCAGATAGTTATGACACAGAATATGTGTCATAAGTATCTTCTTTACATTATTTTACTCATTAATGACAGGGGAGGCACTGCCTCCCCTGCCTCCCCTGACTGCACGTCCCTGCCGATAGGTATTAAAATCCTATTTTCTCATACGTCCTAGAGGATGCTGGGGACTCCGTAAGGACCATGGGGTTTATCCCAAAGCTCCAGACCGGGCGGGAGAGTGCGGACGACTCTGCAGCACCGATTGAGCAAACATGAGGTCCCCATCAGCCAGGGTATCAAACTTGTAGAGCTTAGCAAAAGTGTTTGAACCCAACCAAGTATCCGCGCGGTAAAGTTGAACCGCCGAGACCCCTCGGGCATCCGCCCAAGAAGAGCCCATCATCCTAATAGAATGGGTCACCACCGACTTCGGTAACGGCAATCCAGCCGTAGAATGAGCACGCCGAATCGTATCACAGATCTAGCGTGTAACAGACTGCAAAGACGCAGGCGCCCCAATCACGCTGGGAGCCTACTGGACAAACAGAGCCTCTGTTTCTCCAATCTGAGCCAAATTGGCGACATAAATATTCAAAGTCCTGACTACATCACGAGACTTTGAATCAGCCAATGCTTAAGTAACCACAGGCATCAAATAGGCTGGTTTCTGCGAAACACCGAGACCACTTTTGGCAGAACTATTATCCGAGTTCTCAAATCCAAACTATCCACCTGGAAGATCAAACAAGGGCTCTAGTGAGACCCAGCCGCTACTTTCGACATCCGCCTTGCGGACGCCAAAGCCAAAAACATGACCACTCTCCAAGAGAGAAATTTTAACACAACCTTTCATAAAGGTCCCAATCATTGTGACACAAGAAAACGCAACTCCACGTCAAGGTCCCACAGTGCCAATGGAGGTACAATGGAGGTTGGATGTGCAGTACTCCTTCCATGAAGGTCCGAACTTCCGGAAAGGTTGCCAATTCTTTCTTGAAAGAAAATTTATAAGGCCAAAACCGCACTTAAATGGAGCCTAACTTTAGGCCTACACCCACACCTGCTTGCAAAGAATGGAGAAGAACGACCCTGCAAAAATCTACCGTATTAGCCTTCTTGGATTCACACCAAGACACATATTTTCTCCAAACACGGTGGTAAGGCTTTGCCGTTACTTCTTTTCTAGCCTGAAGGATTGTGGAACTGACTTCACTGGGAATACCCTTTCTGGTTAGGATATGGCGTTCAACCGCCACGCCATCAAACGCAGCCGCGGTAAGTCTTGATACACACCCTGATCTTGCTGTAACATTTCCTCACGTAGAGGAAGAGGCCAGGGATCTTCAATGAGTAAATCTTGAAGAACTGGATACCAAGCCCACCTTGTTTAGACCGAAACAATGAGGATCGCCTGAACCTTTGTTCTTCTTACGTTTATCACCTTCAGAAGAGTGAAAACAGAGGGGACACATAGACCGACCGAAAACACCCAAGGTGTCCCGAGGACGTCCACTGCTAGAGCTTGAGTGTCTCCTGACCTGGACCTATATCCCTGAAATCTCTTGTTGAGGCGAGACGCCGACATGTCCAATTGAGGAACTCCTTCAAGACTTGTCGCTTCAGTGAAAACTTCTTGATGACCACTGTATTTCTCCCGGATGGAGATCGCGTCTGCAGAGGAATCTATTTCACCGTCGTTCATATCCAGAACGAAGATTGCTAATATAGCATTTACCAGTCTTTCTACCCAGCGGAAAACTTTTTCGGCACCTGCCATAGCCGCGTTGCTCTTGTTCCGCCCTAGCGGCTTACTTACACCACTGCTGTCAAGTCGTCCAACAGAATTAACGCGGCCAGATCACGAAGCATATGTTCATTGAAAAGAGCTCTTAATTCAAGAAAGCTTATTGCAGACAAGCTTCCCAGCTTGACCTTTTCCTCTGGAAATACTTCCCTTGTAAGGACTGCTCCCCAGTCTCGGAGATCTGCATACATGGACACCAGGATCTCATCCAGGATTCTGAACCTTCGTCCCACTAGGAGGTGAGAACTGAGCAGACACCACAGGAGCGATATCCTGGCCATTAGGATTATATTCCGGCGCATGTGCAGGTGAGACCCGGACCACGTTTCCAACTGGCCCTGTGAAAACCACTCTGGCCTTTGACCTGCTCACCGAAAAGGCCTTTTAGGCCGCACCCATCTTCTTCATCAACGGAACATATGGATGGATTGTCACAGCAAATCTGATCCGACTCCGGATCCTCAGACCTCTTTTGACAGGAACACACAGAACCTCAACCGTTCAGTATCTACTCTGATACCCACGTCCGACGTCTGCGTCGTTGGGAACAACAGCCTACCCCTGTGTTGAAGGACAGTCAGAGAGAAACAACGATTTGCACTTGTGTCTTGACCTCGTCCTAATCAGGGGAGTGTTCCAGTACTCACTATTGAAAGAATACGATCCTACTGCCATCACTCCGGTGAAATGGCAAAGACAATCCTGGATAACAATCCAGGTTAGCTGAATGCAGAGAAAAACGCATTTAAACCCTTTTCTACATTTACTTGCTGGAGCTCCCTGGCCTGAGAGATTCCATCCTGTAGTTCAACTTTGTAGGGAAAAATCTTAGTTTTCCTTTTTTTTTTCTATAACAGGGATAGCAAGACAATGCCCTGAACCTGACGCAACTCTGGTATGGCGTCGCGTACTACCTCCCCTTTCAGAGGGGAAACGGCGAGATCTATATGAAAAATTAGTGAGGGAAACCATCTGTAAACGCCAGTATATCGCCCTTTGGATTCTATAATTAACTCACAGGTCCAAGTCCATTCCCGGACTGACTGAAGAGTAGTAGACGAGTGCCCACCGGAGTGGGCTTCAGCCAGATAGACCCAGCGACATGCGGTGGATGTGGTAGAACAGAAAACGACATCCGCTTCTGCTAACCAAACAAGGCTGCAGAACTCTTACCTTTTCACCTTCCACTATCTGCACCGAAAAGGGAAAAAAAAGAACGGTATCGAACCGGTTAAAATGACTGCATCCCACAACAGAATGCGTCACCAACCGTTGTGAAGGAGTCTAACTCACGAAGTTAGATTTACCAGTGGTATCCGCCGATTGACTGAACTGAGGCATCCCCAAACAGCTGTATACCGTCCCAGGAAGAACCGTTCCAGTATCTCTCGGAATCAGCCTCAGCATTCTCCCGGCCACACCTCCTTCCGTCACGCGGCAGCCTGCTGCAATGTTATGGAGAAGAAGCAACATAAAAAACCTCCACTCTCTCTTTAGGGTAATTCTATCGGATGCCTTTCCGAATATAAACACTCCCCCATGTGCATGTAATGCAAATAACTCAAAAGTATAGAAATAAAATATCACTTAGCTTCCTGTGTACGATCCTTTGTGACCGGGCCCCGTGTCGACCAGGAGTTGACTTTCACAGTATTCTATCCGCGGCGGGAAAAGAATAAACATTCGGACTCCTTGTGAGGATCTGAGACCAACTCGTCACGGCTGACCTAGAGCTTTATCAACAGAGCGACCAGGACATGAGAAGGAACACATATTATAAATCATAATATGAATATACATAATGCAATACACAGAAACACACATATCCTATATGTATATATATATATATATATATATATATATATATAAAATATATATACATACATATAAGCGGATTGTCTGGAACCGTCGTGTTCTGAATGTGTATGACCATGTACTGAATGCCCCAATTGTGGATCTAACAGGAAACCTTATGGTTGACAGAAAACCCAGTAGTCGTCGACAGCAGGGAGTAGTAACCAGGCAAAATAACATTCTTGCAACCTTGAGGGGTCCGAGGGGAGTATACTGTACATAAATAATTTTAATAACACTCCCCCACATATACTACCAAGTCTGTGTTCGAGCTACAAGCCCATGGAACCGTACCATACATATACATATAAATATATATACAGGCATAAGGCAGTTACAGCATGTTCATTTACACCCAGTAATAACAGTAGGTGCCAACAGGGTCACCCACATACTACTGTGTCTCCCATACAGTGTTTACTTTTGACAAGCATACAACTACCGACCTGTTTACTCTGCATCAACTGTATCAAGTACCGACAGGCGTCAGCGATGCCGAAAGTGACCCCCATAGCTGTTTGTGACAGAGCACTCACGCATGTAGACACATGTGGACTATAATGGTTATATCTGACAGGGAACACACAGAGAAATATGCACAACAATGATTATACGCCCATTTCTAAAAAAAATAGTGCTATATATCCCTCAATATAACACTAAAAAACTCTGTGCTCCCCCCCCCCCCCCCCCCTAGTTTGCACTGTACACCTTTTTGGCGGGGACAGAGAGAAAAATGGCGCTGAACACTGTTGTGAGGGCTAAGCCCCGCCCCTTTTCGGTGTGCTTTAGCCCCATTATAATAAAGTTTTCTATGCAGGCAGGGGACCATATATAGTGTCTAGGCACTATATACCTCCATAAATAATATATATATTGCTGTCCAGGGCGCCCCCCCCCCCCCCCTGCACCCTGCAGCCATGTAACCGTTGGTGTGTGTGGGAGCAATGGCGCGCAGCGCGACCGCTGCTGTATACTGGCGGGGGTATCGTACATGGAGCCCGGGCCCCGAATATGCTTGCCAGTGTAAAAACAAAGACCTTCAGTAACTGCTGCCCAGGGCGCTCCCCCCCAGCACCCTGCACCCTGTGAGTGCCGTTGGTGTGTGGGAGCATGGAGCGCAGCGCTACCGCTGCGCTTACCTCCGTTGCTGAAGTCTTCTGCCATCTGACGTCTTCTGTTCTTCTAATACTCACCCGGCTTCTTCTGGCTTCTGTGAGGGGGGTGACGGCACGGCTCCGGGAACAAGCAGCTAGGCGAACCAAGTGATTGAACCCTCTGGAGCTAATGGTGTCCAGTAGCCTAAGAAGCAGAGCCCTTGAACTAAGAAGTAGCTCTGACTTCTCTCCCCTCAGTCCCACGATGCAGGGAGCCTGTAGCAAGCAGGTCTCCCTGAAAATAAAAAACCTAACAATAAAGTCTTTAGAGAAACTCTGTAGAGCTCCCCTAGTGCGTGTCCAGTCACTCCTGGGCACAGAGTCTAACTGAGGTCTGGAGGAGGGGCATAGAGGGAGGAGCCAGTTCACACCCATTCAAAGTCTTATAGTGTGCCCATGTCTCCTGCGGATCCCGTCTATACCCCCATGGTCCTTACGGAGTCCCCAGCATCCTCTAGGACGTATAAGAAGAAGAAAATATCAGGTCTGCGTTCACCAATGGGCATATCAGTGTCTATACAAAATTTCCCTTCACCAGTATTCTCATCCTTCCTCCACCCTTTGTGCATGACAAGGCACACTGCAGTAATACTGGTGTCATCGTGCTGGTGAGATAAACTGGGTTTGGGCAGAACTCTGAAGGACCAATTAGGCATGTAGTGTTTGAACTGTAATCGGGTCCATGTATTGTACCACCCTGTGTGAACGCAAAAGATGAAGAGGAAACTGTGGAGAAACAGAATAGAGGTTGGTGGCAGATAAGTTTGTAGAGGTGGAGAGAATTTTATTAAAATGACAACTGGATTGGGCACTACGGGGAATTGATTAACTACTTGGTCTACCCCCCCCTTTAAGCTTGTGCATGCTGTGTCACTACTGGGACTACTTCAGGCATCAATCCAGTGTCCTGTCCATCCTAAGTTCATAGGGAACGCGGTATCTGTGAGATAATTTCCTCTACCTGTGATGGACATGAATCTAGAACAGTGTAATGCAACATTAGTCTTTGAGGATATCTTTCATACCTTGTACTTCCTGAGCGGGAATACAATATATGTATTTCATATTTAACAAAGTTTCTGTTACGTTAGTCAGGGGCCATTTCTGTTAGGAAAAAGAAGGAAAGGAAATGGTTTAGCATAGGCCCAATCGTAACTTCAGCAGGTTTTTGTCAAAGGGTAATGTTGCACTTCTTTCGTTCCTCCCATTTGCCGAATTAGTGTTTACCAGTGATCTTATCCAAATGGAGAATTTTCTAGTACTGCAAAAGACAAAAAAAAAAATCAACAAGCTTCTAGGTCATGCGAAGTATTCATTCAATCCTTCTCATCCCGTATTAAGGGTCTTTACATGGTCCAACAAACATTTCCGAGCTCATCTTGACTAGGGACATTACTAGGAATGAATACTTCTTATATGGTAACTAAAAGAAATACCCGGGAGTTACCCTATTTCTGTCCGCTTTCTTACTGGCAAATACTAATGTGCGGACAGGTTTTTCTCCATTTCTGACGTTACTTTCTTGATTTTTATTTTAGCTTTGGATTTTACTATATATGTACTCGAATGACTCCATACTTACCAGTTCCACTGGTCTCAGCCACTTCCCCTGCAGGTTACTGCTCTTCTTTTACCGGTTGGATACTCCTCTGAGTACATGAGAAATGTCTGAAACCAGTCAGGTCGCCTTCTCCTCCTAAATAAAACTTCGACATTCATTAGTACATATATAGGTTACATTCATATTTTTATTATTTTCTATAGTTTGTATGCTGGCTGTAACTGCTTCCACATCTACATATGGCGGTGTACTTGCTTTCTCTTTTTTTTTTTTTTTTTTACTTGTTTATTGTTGCTACAAGTTCAAACAGTTCTTATATTTCCGTTCTTGTCTTATATGACTTTAGTTAGACATACTACCTGCAATACCTCAGGATCAAACTCACCAACCCTAGGGAATGATGACCTATCTTCAGCAGTCATACGCACCCATTCATTGCAAAAAGCCTCCGTGTGTGGACCATCTCACACATTATAAACCGAGCTGACCCCCTGGGCCGCAGCTCTCCAGCCTGAACCCTGGCTGCCGAACGCCCCTCGCTTGTGCAATTGGATCCCATCGCGGACTTTTTGCCTGTGAACGCAATCCCCAACTGCACAATTGAGATGATGGTGAAAGTCCTCCGAGCGCTTTCCACTCGCTCCTTCTCCCCTGACGTACCACGACTCACTCCAATAGTGAACGACGTGCACCCAGTGAGGATCCTACCTGGTTTCCTATTCACTGGAAGTTTTTTAGGATTGACTTACCGTTTCCAGTGAATATCTACCGTTGAAGATTTTCCTGAGAGACCAGCGAAAACTTCCCTTTTTGCTATACACAAATCACGCCTTGCGTATGCTCTACACGGCGCTAATGATACCGCGGTTTTATGCAAAAGCTTGCAAAAGGGTATCAAGTTGCGCCACGTATCACAAACACAAATGCGCGGTCCAATCGCACAGCGTATAGGTACTTGTTACCTATCCGCCCTACGACCACTGGAGTCGAATCCACAAGCTGCGCTCCTCAGCCGGAGTGTAACACAAAACCTTTACTTCAATTCACAATTCTAAACTTCACAATGCACAATTCTATATCACGATCCTCTGCAAATCTCCTCACGATTTGCATATTTCTCTAATTATTAACGTAAGTCAGCCGCCTCACGCCACCACGCTTCTACTTACTTGGTGTCACCACGGGATCCCGACTTCCGGGGTTCAATACACTCACTCCTACTTTCAGCTCACACAGATACACAGCGTTTTTCTGTACAGAAAAAAATATCACTCCCTTTGGTTGGCTACTTTACCCCAGAGGAAGTACAGTTTAAACAAAATATCAAGGTAACCTGCTTTTGAAATCGGATAGTTATGTGCTACAGTATTAAATGTATTCTATCCCACCTTAAATTGAACTGCTATTGTGCGGTTATAATTTGCGCTCGCAACGCTACGCAACCTTGCGTAAACACGTGACCGTGCGTGTCTCTACGCCACGTGTGCGACCTTACGCCGCGTGTGCGCCTCTGTACGCAGTCCTCATGTACCATACCACGTGTACAAACGTGCGTTCGCAATTTAATAAACCACACTACTTCGATAAATGTGAGCAATAAAAACTACTATCGCTCACTAACACAACCCACACTTGTTCTGTATAAACCTTAACGACTAGACCAGAACTGCGTTTTGTGTTTTACAATTACACCCTTAATACACTATTTCAAATATATATTTATATATATATATATATATATAAGCAAACAATTGTATCCGATTTCACACATATGTAAAATGACTGTTAACCTATGATTTAAATGCTATGATTCAGATTGGATAGGTATCTTGCAGAACATACACTGATATAAATATACACATAGTTATAATAATATTATATATATATACATACATACATACACACACACACACACACTTGAGACACCTCACCCCTTCACTGCCTCTAATTTGCATTTCAAAGATATTTGCCTTGCTTGTACAAGAAAGTAGTTAAGCAAGTTAATTAACATTTCAATGGCTATCCTACCCTAGCAAACAGAGTCAACAAGTCTTGGAAGAAAAAGAAAGAAAGGGAAAAAAAACCTTTCTTTCCTCTTTCTATCTGTGTGCAACTCCCCCACTTGATGTAAGGGAATTAAACACAGATAACAAAAAAAAAGTATTCATCTATCTCACCATTTACTCTCACCACGCCCAATTGAAACGATTTGTAATTGACTATGGCATGGGTTAAAAAAATTCATTGGTAACTTATAAATGGTGCTGGATTTGTAGATATGTGGAAACTTTGTGACAAAGGAAACTGACTGTTTTAACCAGACTGAAAGTCAGCTATTTAGAACGTGACCTTCCTAAAATGGCCACTGCTCCTCCCCCTTTCACAGCCATGTGGCTTGAACAAGATGGTGGACAGGCCATGTGGCAAGCCCAAAATGGAGGACAGACTATGCGGCTCTTTTGTCACAAAGAAATCACACTCTATACAGGCGCCAAAAGTTACTTTAGGCCTGAGTTTAAAAAGTATACGAATTTTCTCAGCATGCTAACACAGCCATATTATGGCTATGCAGCAACTTTAAAATTTTATTTAAATTTACTTAACAGATAAACAATCCAATCTGAATCAAACACAATATGACTTATTTGAACTTTGTTTTGCAACAATAAAAATATGCTGTAGTATTTTGAATATTGTGACAAACTCACTGTCCCTTGAATTTCATATCAGCGCCTTACTGATAACACAACAAAACACACGGATGTGATTTGGCAGCATGTCGCGATGCGTCCATCGTTAGCTGGTCGACCACAGCGGCGCTTGTACAGTGCATCATTAAGAACATGATATCGCGGGCCTTGCTTGGCTTAGTGAACGTGTGCGACCATACAGACTGTATGCTCTTCATTATTGGTTTCTCAACCATCACCGGAGTTTTGTTTGCTGCATATTTGTGTCATCAGTATTCAAGTCAAATTACTTTCTAACAAATATTTAAAATGCCAGCTCTAATATATACTGTGGACACCTGCGTATCTTATTACCATGTGCTATGAATGTGCGCTATACATCGCAAATCACTACATCCCATAAGAGAAAACAATACACCCACACATTATCTGAGTTCCAAAGCTCATTGATGTATATATTTGTTATTAAAAGGATATGTATTCAATATATCACAATGTACAGTATATATATAGTTACATGGTTACAAATTGCACAGTAAGCAGTTATTACAAACTAATTCAAATACATACACGGCCAGCAATACAATTACCATCTCCCTCAATGCTCACTACGCTCCCCCTCCAGGCTCACAGCAGAGTATCGGCAAAAACCCATCTCGATCAGCGTCTGGGACAAACAGGCCAGCCAGCTCTGTGTGTGTGATCAGCTATGCATTGAGTCTGTTGGGCGTGTACAGATCTCTTGTTATTAGTCTAGGGGAGGGAACTTTCTCATTTATGATGAGTCATTGGTCAGTTCATATGCAAGCAACATCCAGCCTTGATGGTGTAATTACAGGAGATAGCTACTGGTACCAAGCTGCAAACATGCTGTCTTCCAGGAAATTCATTGTTCTAATAAGAGTGACTTTAGCTTTCGTACATTTAATCATATCTAGTCATGGCAATGTGCTACAACTTAATAACAGGCATCAAATTGACACACACATTAATCTGGTTACTTTGACACCAAGCATGACATATCCATCTTGCTCCGCTCCAATAATACACATACATGACATTACTCCATTATATAATTTAAAACCTTATGATGTCTGGTGCTTGATATGTTCAATTTATGTGCTGTATGAAATATGTATTGAATCTATCTTTTTGGCATGTCTGTGTAAATGCGTATGTTACCATATTTTGCTGTGCTCGCTGCGTGTATTTGCAAGCATAGCGACTCATAACGTGTGGAGTCTGTATGTTCTCTCTATGTAATATTGTTGACTTCAACATCAGTTTCATCTGCTTCTTCTGTTTACAATTACCATTATTATCAACTCTCAAGTTAGCATCATTGTCGTTTGTTATCAGTGACTCTTTAAAGCTCATTTCATCGGAATCATTTACTGCCATTTATTTTTGTCATCAACCACATTTGTTTTTCAATCATATATAATTTCTGCTGTTACCGACTTCCAAGTCAATCACCGTTTTGCTTTTCTCATTGATTCTCAACCATCAGTTATCATTGTGTACCAGTTGCTATATTTACCCCTGTGTGCTAATAAACATCAGGCGCACATGCTTGAGGCCGGGAGTCGCTCACGTGACCAGACGTACACTGTTTCCGGGGGGGGGGGGGGAATTTCAAACCCGACCCGGCGTCTGGTCACGTGAGCGACTCCCGGCCTCAAGCTGTGCATACTCGATATGGTTTTATATACACGCGCCTTTTAGGTCTCAGAGCGGCTCTCTCATCCACAGGAATTCTCCTACTGCCTCTGCACTGTGGCGTTCACATCAGAGGGGGGGAGCTTTTCCTCGGGGACAGCAGAAGCAACTTGCACTTCATCCTGCTGTTCCGGCGCCGGTGGGACCCTGCTCTCATCAATCCCATTCACTGCTAACATGCACATGGGACGACAGTAGAAAGGGAAACCAGCCTTACGGTGTCGGGACGCACTTTTCTCTTTCTAATATTTCCACATTTATACTAGCAACTGTGGCTTGAATTGGCTACCTAACACACGGAAATTACTGTTTAATTCCAAGACAGCTCTCTAGCCTGCCTATAAGAACAATGATTTATCATTTCTAAAGTTTGTTGTGGCGGAATTCGGTACTATTGGCTTGGTGATTATAGGATTACATGACAAAATAAGGGTCTCTTTGAAATTTAAACTTAATTACCTTCATTACACCATACTGTATCGATGAATTTATTTCAATTGATGACATGGTAGTAAATACTATTGCTTGCCTTTTGAATTTTGTGATCCTCCGTGATCACCAAAGGTTATTCCAGTTTATCTTTGGATCAGTGTGATAGATGGTTATGAAGGTATAAAAGCTCACTATCCATGCTTTTCAGATCTGGCAATTTAAGACGCTTACGGTGAATACATATACATTGCAATTACAGTACCATAGTGTGTCAACTTCAGTGGCTTAAGCACTTTACATAACATCATATTACAGGCATTTCAGGTTTATCCGGAAACCGGTGAAGACTCTCATCAATTAAGGAATGATGGGCTATGCAATTGCTTCTCACGGTTTTACAACAGGTAACTAGATATGCTATATAACTGTTGATGACGCTTTTTTGAAGCATTACCTATGTCACAGCCGCTTTTGACTTTTGTATTAAGTGTTGGATCACCCCCAAAGCCAATCAAGCCATGGGCTCTTATCTAACAGGGTAATTGGGACCTTTTAAGGTGCATGTCTAATTGGCTATATAATGTGTCTACGGATACAACAATAACAGCATATGTATGTTCCTTGAACAAACAGGGGTTTTACTATTCAATTTTGTTTATGGTTTAGTTTTCCCAATATAGTATAAAGACTCCTATATGCACAGTGATTGTAGCCATATCACTCCAGTTTTCTTCAGGAGAATTAATTAATTATTGAATTTAGAGATATGTGCGCTATTATTACGGGCAGTCGCCACTAATTGGGTATATCCTTAGTGTGAGATCTAATCAACTTTGTGAGAGAGATCTCCTTCAGTTTGGAATTACCCCATTATTAATATAAATTAACAGCAGACATTTTCACTTTTGTTCTCTCCTTTATAATCAATATGTGTCAGAAATGTTTATTTAAAGGTCAAGTTGTATTACTAACGCTGACGCTATCCGTTGTATGCGTAGATACACAGTAACTTTGGATTTCTAAAGATTTCTATTCAAATCAATTCATGTTGTTCGTGTCTTATTGCTCACATTATTTTAATATTTGAAATAAATGTTAAGTTTTAATTCTATAACAATCACTACTTATGTTGAAAAAAAGAGTGCGCCACAAAGTAAGCCTTCTTTAAAGGGCGACCCTCTTGTGGTTCTTCCCCTATCTTTTCCTGACAGGTATGCAACAGGGTAGACAAACCAGGAGGGCAAAACAAATGATTGAGGATCTAGGTAGACTAAAGGAATTGTCATGAGCACGGAAATTACAGTTCAATGCCAAAAATTCAAAATCATGAACTTGGGTCACAAAAATCCAAAAGCTAAATACAGTATTAATGGCACTATATTGGAAACTACTAAGGAGGAAAGAGATCTAGAAGTCACTATTTTAGGTGACTTAAAGGCAGGTAAGCAATGTAACAAAGCAATGAGGTAGGCTAGTTAGATGCTTGGTTGCATAGGGAGAAGAATCAGCAGCAGAAAGAAAGAAGCAATAATGCCAATGTATAAGTAATTGGTACGGCATCATCTAGAATACCGTGTTCAATTCTGGAGGCCATATCTTCAGAAGGATATTATTACACAAGAGACTGTACAAAGTAAGGCAACTATGATTGTGCTTAGCCTACATCAAAAAACTTAACTGGAAAGATTAAAAGATTATAACATGTATAGCTTGGAGCAGAGAAGGGAAAAGGGGGGTACATGATAGAAACATATAAAAATATATGTTTCTATCCCAACTAAAAAAGTAGCTCAGTTACTCTATTGATACCTCTCTCCCTGCTGCACTGCTTGGATTTCTTTAGGGGCTGCCATTAGGGTTACTGCAGAGTTGTGTTGACCCCTTTTGGGAAAGCCATTTTAATATATCCCTCCAACCCTCCACACTGTAGCATGTCTGTGTGTTAATCCTGGAGGCTGTTCTGTGTGTTAATCCTGGAGGTTGTTGTGGTGACCTCTCCTTTGTCCTCCATTTTGGCTCCTGCTGCCTCCTCACAATTGGCCTCATGCTCTGAATCCGGCTGCCATATGTTTTACCAAGATAAGGAAGGGGAATCAATACTCCCTGCCTGTCAGCTATGAGGGATACCTCCGACGCCGTCGGTCTACCTTATAGGGAGATGGAGTACTGCTAAAAAATCTGCCACAACCCTGGCTAGATCCCTTCCACATGCAGCTTTTCATTCCGTTTGGTGCTGCTTTCTCCTAAAGTGCCTCCCCATCTGGCTCCAAATCTGAACCTAATCCATACCCTCTCTCTCGATCATCTCTGGTTGGAGGTTCAGTGTAATCCTTTGTCACTTTTGTTCTATGTCAAGCAGTAAATATTCTCTGAAACTCAGTATTATGTTACAATATGGAAATACAGTTTATTGGTGCATATTAAGAAAACACAGCATGAAATTCAAAAGAATCATAATCAAACAAGAATTAATACTCAACTTATATGTAAAATGTTTTAAATATGTCCTTCATATCTTCTAACAGGTATTTGGACCTAATGATCAGTGTACCCACTCTATGTCATAAACAACACCATGACTTACTGCTTATCTTCAAGATTTGTTATATGCTGTCTAAAGTTTGTGTACAGACTCCTCAATGTGTACAAACTCCTTCTCAGGGCAACACATAGAAATCTATGTGTCAACCTGAAAACACTATCATTTTAAACCAGTGGTGACAGTAGGACTTGTGTGACATTCTGAACCACCTGCTATCTCTGGCAACTACAAAGGACATTCAACAAGTTCCCCAGTTGTTAAAGCAGAGGATTCAAGAAACTGTTCAAGAACCGCACTGTCTCCCTTCCATCTGACCTCACGCGTGTGGCCAACAGGTTGGTGTCTTGGAACTTTATTGAGATGCAGTGGGCACTAAATTTATAGATCTTCAGGCACTTATGTCCTGACAATCTAGTCATTTGATCGAGACACAACGGTGATTAGATGATATTGATAACTGGGATCGCCAAATAACCTGAGCAATCAAGGGATTTGTGGGGATTCTGGAGGAGGTCCCATGTAATGGCACTAAGGACACAGTCACAAAGAATTTTAATGAAGTTTTGAATGGAGATCCAGATTCTCGCATCCAATTTAATCGGACATATAGGGCCTCAAGTCCCAGGGACATGCCGTCAAGAGGCCATGTGATATCATATGCCATCTCCATTATTTCAAAGTCAAGGAGGAGATCCACATTTATGGAATTCAACGGTCACTCGATCCAGATTTTTCAGGATCTTTCATGGCATACCCTCCAGCAAAGATATATGCTTCACCCTCTCAAAAATGAGCTCTGGAAGTTGGACATTAGGTTTCATTGTAGTTTTTCTCTCAGTATCCAAATTACACATTAAGAGAAACTCCAAGTGTTTTTGAAATTTGCTGAATGCCACAATTCAGGTCCTTTCTTTGATCACTCTTAATTTCTGTTCCTGACCGTTTGAACCCGTTGGAGCCTTCCACCCCATCATTGAATTGCAGAGTTCTGGCAACAAGCACAGAATTCCTAACACAGATCTTGTCAGGATTCTATTTTTGAGGATTCTGCAGTTACTTTATGAGGGATATTTCCATATTATTTTTTTCTATTCTTATTCACTCTACATTTTCTAGTTATTTCTATGTAGCAAAACTATGTCTTTTGGTATTGCCCCCTCCTGGACTTTTATAGATCTGTAGCGTACCTTCTCCCTATTTTTATGTGTCATTTTTTTCTTATTCACTCTACATTTTCTACTTATTTCTATGTAGCAAAACTATGTCTTTTGGTATTGCCCCCTCCTGGACTTTTATAGATCTGTAGCGTACCTTCTCCCTATTTTTATGTGTAATTTTTTTCTTATTCACTCTACATTTTCTACTTATTTCTATGTAGCAAAACTATGTCTTTTGGTATTGCCCCCTCCTGGACTTTTATAGATCTGTAGCGTAAAAAACAACTACTAATGTCTGGCGCTAATAATATTTAATTAATTTATATACTTGCGGATGGGTGTCTGTATCTGTAATCACACCCACTCCACACAGGATTCTAAATTAACTCTTACAACTCATGAAATCTATGTAGCAGCAAGCAAGGTATAATGGCCTGTGGACATGGCCAACACAATCTCACCTGATTGAAACCAGGTGTACCAAAACAAACTATATAACCCCTTGCGCTATTAAACTTATTTAGAGGCAACAGGACATGAATACACTCAATAGAATAATTGTAAGATAATTTTAATATCTATAAAATCAATCATGTATAAAATACACAGAAAATTCATCAAAAATTGAATTGATTAGTATGCGCATACAAATAAAACTAAATCAAAAGCTAAATACTAAAACTACTAATTGAGCATAAGAGGTGGATTATATAGCTAATAGTGACCACAGAGAGCTAATTCAATACTCATATCATTGACAATGTCCTTGTTTTTGTTCCCAAATAGGACAGTCCCATTAGATGTGCTCATAAATATTTCATGATTAAATATCATGTGGTGTGATAGATATATATGTGGAGCCTTTGTTTATGTATACACCAATGAATGGACTTGACCAATTGCTCACATAAACGAATGGTTCTTTACATGTGGAAAAGATATCCAGAAAACATGGAGGAATTTGATATATCACCCGGGGCTTGGTGCACCGCAAGCACCTGTAGAAGAAAGCTCCCGTCTTCCAATATCCACAAGTGGCGTCCTCCGTCTCCCACTGTGTCTGGCTCCCGTGCACACACCTTTGATCACTTTGAGAGAGAGAAGTTAGTCCGGCTCCCGGAGCTCTGCGCACCGCAGGCGCTGAACAGCTGATTCTGCTCCCGTCTTCAAGCCGCCACATATAGCGTCCTCCCGTCTCCCACTTGTCAATCTCGGGCAGGACTGCACATCAATGTGGACCTATAAGCAATGTCCACTGGGTCACATAAAGGGCACTTTCTCTGACGCGTTTCGCTTCTAATTGAAGCTTCCTCATAGAGTGAAAACTTTATGACAATAGAGCCCTTTTTAAATGACAGCCTCGTACTCGATTGGTGCAATCATCCACCTAGATATGTAACACCTGTCTAAGATCCACCTCCTGATCCACCTCCTTGCTCACCTACCGTATTTTTCGGACCATAAGACGCACTTTTTCTCCCCAAAAATGTGGGGGGAAAAGTACATGCGTCTTATGGTCCGAATAGAGCAATAAAGACCTTATGGAGCGCTCTCAATGCGCTGGGTGGGAGCGCACTGGGTGGGAGAGGCAGCAGTTATCGGGTGCGGGTAGCGGCGGGTCCTGTCTGCTGCTGCTGCTTTGCCGTAATCTCAGAGCCCGTCATCTGAGAGCGCCGGCATCACGTGACTCCTCCGCTCCCTCCCCTCACCTCCTCCGATTCCTTCCTCAGAGTAGAGTGCTTTGGGCAGCGTAAACTGACAGGCTGTGACAGGCAATAAAGTGAGTCCCCCCGCTCTCCCCCCCTCACCTCTTCCTTTCTCAGAGCCTGTAAAGCTGATGTCTGTGTCTACAGTATAGATTGTAAGCTTGCAGCAGGGCCCTCTTACCTCCAAGTCTGTCTGTTGTTACCCAATTTGTTTTATCTCTGTTTACAATTGTAAAGCGCAAAGGAATTTGCTGCGCTATATAAGACAATGTAACAGAATCTATTTGGTTCAGAATATTTTTTTTTCCTGTTTTCCTCCTCTAAAAACTAGGTGCGTCTTATGGTCAGGTGCGTCTTATGGTCCGAAAAATACGTATTTCTTAATTAAACAATTCACATTAACCTCTCATATGCCCGTCTGTCTGTACACACATCTACTAATATAGAAACATAGTGACAATATGCACATATATATGAATAAATATATTGTATCTACGGGTGATAAAATATCCTTTTTGTCCAGTAATTAATCGTAAACTAGAATGATAATATTGATAATAATTAAAAATATATAAATATAATATAATCCTTTCACATCACATTAGGGAATATATACCATCCGGGAATCGAACTCATTGCTCTAGGTACGGTAAACCAATACTCTACCTCGAGGCTATTTATATTCCTGATATACTGCAACGTTTTTAGAATAGATATATGAGAGAACCCATATGCTTACTTTGTTCAAAAACAATTACCTTCGCATCCATTATACAATCAATAATAATCCATATATCGTAAATAAATATACATACACATTTATATATACATATATATATATATATATATATATATATATATATGGGCGTAATAAAAATGTGTCCATCTATATAGTCCTTCTATTCATTAAATATCAGCAGGACTTGATCCTGCGACCTCAAATCTAAGAGAACAATCATGTACCTCGACTCTATATGTCCGTGTCTAAAAAAACGAAACTAAGATATGTTCTAAACTAATAAAGGATGACCACTCTATTTATACAGTTTTTAAAGATGACCCCCCCCAAAAAAAATAAAATATATATATATATATATATATATATATATATATATATATATATAAGAGCTTGTTGATACCCTCCTGAACGCGGGACCTGGGAATGGCCGGTAACTGCTAGACCACCACTTCCCCCACGTATCAACGGGGGGGGCCCAACAACCCCTAATTGGTGAATGATTCAAAATCTATACACTCGTTCAACCCTGCAGGAGCCAATGTTCTTAATTGAAATATCCACAGATATGTAGCGTACCTTCTCCCTATTTTTATGTGTCATTTTTATACAGAATGTTTAGGCAGTTACCATTCATTATCTGAATATTCCATACAATTTAGAAAATCTCTTTACGTGTCACATTTTTAATACCCTTTTAATTGCCCCCATTCTTGTATATTTGCTGTCCTAAGTTGTTATATATATATATGCAACTATGCTTGTATTACAGTATTTTCTTGTTTGCTTGTTCTTTTTTTCTTTCTATTCTGTTGCCTCTTCTTCCTGATCCTCTTCCTTTCCCTCTATCCCAAAGTGCAGGTGCTTTCTTCAATGGCTTGGACATGACTGAAGGATACTGTCTGGAGGATCTACTAACAATAAGTATTGCTTTGAACTTTATTCATGGCTAAGCTTAATGTATTTTCCAACAATGTCAAGGGCCTCAATGTACCAGAAAAGCGGTCCCGCCTTCTTTTCACTTCACATGTTGGTAAGGTTGATGTAGCCTTTACAGCAGACTCGCTTTAAAAAAGTGGACGCTCCAGTTCTATTCTCTTACCACTTCTTTCACTGAGACCAGTGCTAGGGTGGTTGCTTTTTTGTTCTCTAAAAAAAATGTTGCACTCTGACATACATGAGGTGCATATTGGTAATGTCAGAGTATTGTTGATTAATACCACAATAGCTCATCAGCATTTCTTGTTTTTTAATCTGTATATGCCTATCCAGAACAAAGCTAACTTTTTACAAAAGTTCCTAGAACAAATTGCTGATCAGCTAAAGGGGTAACTTAGTAGCTGATGGTGATTTTAACTGGGCTCTAGAGGAGATATTCTCAAATGCGGTCCTCAAGACATCCCAATGGTCCAGGTTTTAGGTATATCCATGGCTCAGCACAGATGGTTAAATCAAATTAATGGAGGTACTAATTAAGTCACCTGTGGCCAAGCATGGATAAAATTAAAACCTGGACCATTGGGGTGCCTTGAGGATCGCATTTGAGAAACTCTGCTCTAGAGCCTTTCCTTGATGCTTCCTCAGGGGCCCTTTTTAATCTTCTCCCAGCACTTCTTATTCACGGTTTGACTAGTTTTTTGTTAATTACTCCATCTAGATCTACTGGTTGACAGATTATGGGTTCAGACTATGCCAGATTTCCTTGACTCTGTTATTGCGAGACCTGCCTCCTCACTAATGATATTGGAAATTTAATGAACAGATTCTGTTGCACATATACAGTAAAGCTCAATTACAGGAGTTTTTAGATTACTATATCTCTCACAATGACACAGATGGGAAGTCCCCTATCATAGTCTGGGAGGCCCACAAATGTCATTTGTGGTAAATGCAATCATCTTGGTACATTCCTTAAGCAACGTAAATGCAGAGATGCCTTATTAGCTAAACTAAACTAAAGACACTGAAAATTACAGTAAGTACCCACAAAAGCACTCTCAGACCTGATATTCCTGTTAAACTTCAGAAAGCTAGAACTGATCTGAACATTTTCTTAAATGTTGGTGTTAAAAGGGTGTTCCACCATTGTTACCATAAATACTATTAGTGGGGCAGCAAACCCGGTAAAACAGGGCCGGCTCAAGGGTTGGCCAACCAGTCCACTTGAACAGGGGCACCCCACCATGTGGGGTGCAGTTCGGCTTCCGCCGCTGGGACTGATGACTGGTGTTGTTCCTCTGTGACTAGGACAGAAAGCGAGAGCTTTGACAGGCAGTAGGAGTGTGACTCTATGACCCATGTTGGTTTTACTCCCTCACTATTGGCTCCAGAGCTAAGCTCTGTCCCACCCTCAAACCCCCTCCCTAGCAAGCTTCTGGTACTATCCATGCAGAGGAGGAGGAGGTGGTGATGACAATGGTGAGCCAGGTGATAGAGACTGTAAAAGCAGGAGTAGAGTACCATGCACCAGGAGATCATCACCCTGCAGCTTTGTCAGTATGACAACAAAAGTCTGTATCCTCATATTTATGAGCCTATTATTTATATAGATGTACAGTTGAGTGTGTGAGTCTGCTCCGTCACTGTCAGCCCTTCATGAGGCTGTTTTACAGGTATAATCCTCTAAAACTCCTGACCATGTAGCATGTTGTACTGTACCCACAATGTGCTTCAAACTCAATTCTCAACATCTGATAGTAGTTGCATATTCAACATGTGTGGATTATTTTATAAATAATTAGTGGTGCCAGACATGTGTATGGGTATTGTAAATGCTGCTCTTTACACTGTAATAAACAACATATGTACAATGCCATATTTAATAAAGGGCATCATTATGTTTATTGGTTAAGCACTGATAAGATATCTATATTTATATAAGCACATAGTCCAAATGCAGGCACTAATATCTAGAAAACCTACCCCTGTAAATCCTGTGTATACCCCTGATGTCGATCATACTTTGGACTGGATTCTTAGTGGTGAAGGTAAGTAAGCAAAGGTAACAACTCGGGGGTTGGCATATAAGGGGATAAGGGTCTCTTGGCTGGCATATAAGGGAATGAGGGTCTCTTGGCTGATTACAAGGGCATGAGGGGGCTCTTTGCTGCATACAAGGGCATGAGGGACACTTGACTGGCAGGCATGAAGGGGGCTCTGGGGCATATAAAGAGTAATGTGGGCTATAATGTGTCTGTCAGATATGGTCTGATTTGTGAATCCGGACTAGGAGTTGCTGCGGAAGTGGAGCATGGGAGCTTAGGCAGGAAACTAGGTGAACTGATGTAGGACTTCTTCAAACATAGCAGGGTAGAGTAAAAACCAGGACTGTAGCGACGGTTGTGCTGGAAAACAAAGCTGACCCAATTATATTGAATAACTGGATGGAATGATCTGATGTTCAGGATTTCCGGGATGCGGGACAGTACCGACCACTTGACCGTGGAGCTGGAGTGCGGAGCAGGACCAGCTATGCAGGATTACTGGGATGCTGCAGTACCAGATTAGCAGGAGCACTGGGAAGTTTCAGTACCAGCTATGCAAGGTTACTGGGATGTTGCAGTATCAGATTAGCAGGAGCACTGGGATGTTGCAGTAGCAGCTATGCAGGATTACTGGGATGCTGCAGTACCAGTTAGTCAGGATGACTGTGTTGATGCAGTACCAGATAAGCTAGTGCACTGGGTTATGTAGAACCAGTCGGCCAGGATGGCTGGGTTGAAGCAATACCAGATAAACTAGAGCTTCTGGGATATGCAGTTCCAACTTAGCCAAGATACTGGAGTCAGTAAATGCTAGATGTGGAAAGCGCACTGGCGTCTAACAGCCGAATGTTTTGCTAGAAAGATACTCAGCGTGGGTCTCAGCAGGTATGGACAATAATGCACTGACAACAGGAAGTGCCACTGAAGGATCTTTATATCCCTGGGTTTCAATCGATTGGCTGTGCTCCACTGATGCTTCTTGTGTCAACCCGTCAGCAGGGGAGCGCTGGCGCCCCGTGACGAAGTTGGAGAGGTTAGAGAGTGCCTGGCAGGACAGCGCTGGGTGCACTCTCTTTATGACAATGTGATTTTCTTTCCCATGTTGAGGCCAATGTGTGATTTCTGTTTGTTTCCAGGAGGGGTGCTCCATAAATTCTCTCAAGGGGTGCTAGTAGACCTCAAGCTGGCCCTGCGGTAAAGTGCTTTAGCTTACTTAGAGTGAATTGCATATTATACTGGTAGGGTTCACTTTACAGACAGAGTTTAAGCTAACTTCTTTCAGGCCTTCTATTCTCAGCTTTACAATCTGGTCCCATCTTCCTTGCACTCAGATTTAATAGAGCAAGACCTAGAAATCAGGAGATTTCTTGAGGCTGTAGACTTCCCTGTACTCCCCAAGGTGGTGACACAGGCATTGGACTTTCCATTTACAGAGTTAGAACTTTGTGATGCTCTTTATAGTAGGAAACTGTAAAGTCCAGGCTCCTCCAGTAAAAGCCTGGGCTTTACAGTTTCTTATTATAAGGCTTTCCAGGATATGGTACTGCTGGCCTGTAGTTCAACCAACCATTTGCTTGAAGCGTATATTACAGTCATACCGATAGAGGGTAGGGGAATGCATATTTTCTAAGAATTCATTATGTACACATAATTATAGACTTTGTATCGAGCTATTGAATATATTTAACAACTACAGGCTGCCTTTTGGTGTTTGGTTCGTGTTTAATTTTTAACTCTTGTGCTGACAATGGATAGTCCTTGAGGAGCTGTCAAGTTTTTTGCTTTGAATTATTTGCACTGGACTTACTGTATATTGTAATAATAAAAAAAATAGTATAGGATAAAGGTTGTTTTAATAATAAGTTGAGATGCACTGGTTTAAACTCCGACATTTCAATGCTTTAATCATGTTTTTTCAGAGATACAAAAAATTATTATAAAACAAACACTCACCTTATAGCCCCAACGCCTTGTGCAACGATGCCTACAGTACACTCGAGTGACATCACCACGTGAACCCGTCGTCAGTCTTGTGTCAAAGTCAGAAAAATATCTCTATGCACACTACCATATTTGCACCTCACACAGGTCCGTGCTGCGCATGCGTACGCTCTCCCGTACGTGCGCATACTCACAGTCGCGGGCACCCGCAGGCGCACGGTATGCGTATTTACGGTACAGTTTATGTGATCGTAGCGTGCGACTCAATCATTACATATTTTCACTATATAATGTATTTTTTAGATCATGGTCCCTTTGATAGATTCTGAAAGTTTGGTTAATATAGAATGTTCATGAACAGAGAAATCCCTCTTTGTTTGATACGAAGGGTCAGACAGGAGTAATACAGTGGTGTTTAGTATCCATCGGAAGAATATTTAATTAGAAATATTCCGGTGTTGGTTTGAAGCAGATCAATCGCTCGTGCGAATAGTTATGGACATAAGAAGTTTATGAACATTTACTTTATTTGCACTTTATTACCCATGCGGCGGGAAACCCAGTTTCCCTCCCACCTGAGCTGTTGGAAATAGTCACAGCCCACCTGTATGAATCAACCTATGACCTTTTGTTATAATGCGAGGAGGAATTCCTGTGTCCAATGAACAATGAGATTGTAGGGACCATTGAATTGTATTGTGTGTGGGGCATAAATAGAAAGGCCGATCACATCCAGCTCACTCTTCAACGGTTATCATTGCTGAAAATCGGGAGCTGGATGTCCAGAGGCGCATGCGATCGTTTCCTTTGTGCGTAAGTTTTTCTCCGTAATCATACTGTTTCTCTCTTGTTATTATGGGCCATATCTTTCTCTCTCTTCTCTTTCTCTCATTTTTCTCTTAAACTTAATTGTATTGTATTTACTGTGTAGTTACCTGGTTAGTTAGTCTATGTTATATTGTAGTGTATGATTTGTATTTGTATTAATTCTTTTGCAAGTATATCATTCAAAATATATATATATTAGGCGTTGGACCCTAAGCCCAGGTATCTGTGTATTTCTTATAGAGTTAAGTATTCTCAGAGCGTCGGTGATGCTCAAACTGCTTTTAAGCTAGTAAGGTTATATTGTGTTGCATTTACACCATATCACTACACAAAGGGTTTACTGCATAATACACTGTTTATGGTTTAGATATAAAGGTTTTACATTGTGAGCGTATGCGCCGCTGGTGATCTCCTCGTGGTCTCGAGCGGTCGCATCGCTATAGCGAATCATTACGGTAGTCGGCAGCCAATAGCGTGCCTGCCAGTGATCTCTTGGCCGTGAGCGAACGTAACGCTTGAGCGTCTCGACCACGGCTAAGCGATTGTTACGCAACGTGCGTACCCTTACGGTACTTCATACGAAGTTAGCGTACAGTGTTCTTAGACCTCATAAAGGGTATTATATAAGATAAATAATCTGCTTTAACAATTGCGGGCTCGTCCTGTCCTTCACATATCTGCACTAGGTAATTACAGCAGACATTATCCAGCAGCAAAGGGCGGGAGATCATATTCCTCGTAGTGCTGTTTGGATAAGCGTCTGCTTCTCTTAGTAAAGGGTGCTGAAGGAATCCGGGAACCGGAGGTAAGAACAACACGCTAGTCTCTTTTAAAACTGTTTATTTTTCTGTCTTGCGTACACACGCACGCATATCTGCATTTCTTTTCATTTGTGTATTTTCGTATATCACTCTCCTGTTTGCTATTATATAGTTGATAAACGTGCTAAGAGAGATTTGCCGCTATTTCAAAGTGTAAAAGTAAAGGTAATATAGTTAAAGTATAGACAAACACACAGCTCTGCCTGAGAGACAAGGCGAAGTCAGTGTGGTGCGCGGTAGATGATCAAGGATCATCTACATTGATAAACGTATAAATTGTGTTACGGTGGATCTTTATTTTGCGTACACGTGTCTCTAACAAAGGACTGAGACTTGCGTACGCAAACCAAAGGCCGACGCACGCAGCGTATATCACGCAGCGGAGCGTCCGGGTACGCCCACGTAACTCAAATCACAAGTTTTTTTTCCGCTTCTCAACGCGATAAATAGCGCAACGCGGTAAATAACGCAAGGCGATAAATCGCACAAATTTATTTTAAATTCGAAATTTAAATTAATAGATCCTTCTCCTAATTTGTAACACATCTGGTCTAAAGAGAAATTTCTGCGCAGAAATAGAAATAGAAACAAAAGTGTACATGTGGTGAGTGAGTGTGTTGTATACAATTTTACAGGTTGAACCACAAGAAAAGTCGAGTTCTCGTGAGGTACATGCGTATAAGTGACGTACATGGTGGCTAGGGAGGCATCCCTGGTTAAAACATACAATTTGAGCATTAGAGTGTAGCAGACCAGGAGGTCATACTGTAACAGACCAGGAGGTCATAGCAGACCAACAGGTTCAGGTACAGCAGACAAGGAAGTCCGCTATACAGTCCACAGGCACAACACCAAGAAAGGGTTGGTGCAACACCCATATAGGCCATACAAGCTCTGGCTGAAGGAATTCGCAGCCGCAATTTTCGATTCCACTGGTCGCTCCGTACATAAGATTAGTTGCTTATGTGCTGAACGATTGTACCGCACGTAATTGTGTACATTAGTAAACCTGACCGGTACTATTTGTGTACGAAGGTCATAAACGCTATTTGTACATTCTAACGTGATTTGTGTAATTTTTTTTTATTTTAAGGGAAGTTCGCTGCTCACTCAGGAACTATCCAACAACCAATAGTTACTGGAAAGAGTAAGTGTTCTTCGGATCACCCTCACAGGTTCCAGTAAATAGAGGTTCAGGTCGCAGGGGCCCTGGGTCGAGTACGCCAGCACCATATCGGTGTGATCAGGTCGTATTGGTCGGCGTGGGCGAGTGAGTGGGGTACTCGGTAAACCGCCACCGTCAGCCTATTTTGAACATTTTGGTTTGCGTAAGGGTTGGCTGAATAAAGCAACACCTTCGAACTATGGGGGCCACTTGTTCAGGTAGGGGGCGATCAACCTCGGTTCGGGTTGATTCAGTGAACCGACCAGTTGGGTCGGCAAGGTACGTGATGTGTGAAAAATACGGTTCACACACAGAGGTTTTATGTGATGAATGGGAGAGAATGACGGTACATGACGGGGAGAAATTCCCAAGAGTAGGTAGCTTCAGCACAGAAGTGTTAACGAATTTAAGGAGAAGGATATGTCTCATTAAATCAGCAAAGAGACGAATCAAGCATTATGATTATTTGCAGTTGTGGCAACAGGAGGGTGACATACAGAGAGGATTGGCTCAGGCGGCGGGATCTGGCTCAATCAGAAAACTGATAGCCACGGCCCCACCGCCACCATATATATCGGGAGAGAAATTGGTTGCGGAGAATGACGCACTAAGGTGTAACACACAAACACTTAGCAACTGTGTAAATGTTAAAGATAATGTTAACCAATTAACCAATGCAAGTATTAACCCGTGCAAGTTGTACCCTGTTTTGAACTTTCCTCAGGAGTGTGATCAAGAAGACGAATCGGCAACAATTTCAGCGCTCTCTCTAGCAGCCACCATAGCAGAGACCACAGTAGGCACAGCTCCACCCACGAGATTAGTAACAAGGGCCCCCAGCGGAGGGATAGGTGAGGTCGTATCTACAGGTAAGTACGGCACCATACACTATGCTGAAGCCATTTCACCACAGGCTGTAGAACCCACACAGAGTGATGTTGTTAGAGTTAATCCTGTTAGGGTAATAGCTGTTCCAAATGGGAAAACTGACACATCAGGAGTCACCCCTGTGAGGAACATTGCCATGTATAGCCCATTTTCCAGAATGGAATTAAGGACCATAGTGTCTGAATTCCCTGACCCTAGAAAAGACTTAGTTGCCAGCCAAAAATACATCAGAGACCTAGGTAACACTGTAGAGCCCAACAACAAAGACTGGCAGATATTGCTGAGAGCATGTTTACCCTCCAATGTTGACGCAACTCAATTTTTAGCTGACTGTGGATTAGATCAGGATGTACCTCTTACAGATGTGTACAACAAAGACAATGTAAAAAGAATAAGCTTACAGTTAAAGGAGTATTTCCCAGCCGTAGTTAAATGGAACAAAATATTCTCCATTAAACAGAAGGAGTCAGAAACAGCTGCAGAGTATTTTCACAGAGCATTATCAGAAATGGCAAAATACACAGGCATAGAGGACATTAAAACAAACATAAACCATCGAGAAGTAGCAGTATCGGTACTGATGGATGGTTTAAAAGAATCATTAAAGACTAGGGTACAGACCACACAACCATGTTGGCGAGGTCTGTCTGTGGCTACTTTGAGAGAGGCTGCTATTGATCACGATAGAAACATCACCAGACACAGGGAACAACAAAGTGATAAGTTAATGGCAGTAAGTATACAGGCCCTGACCACAAAACAGCCTGTGTTAACATCACCAAACCCTGTGGGTAAGTCAAATGTGGTAACATGTTATTTTTGTCACAAACAGGGACACTTTGCACGAGACTGTAGATCGAGAAATGTACAAAAATCTTATCAACCCCCTAGACAACGACACGACACACGACATTGGGAGCAGGGTCCGCAGAAACGGAGTTATGAGCCACATGCAGGGGAAACAAAAAGATACCCCCCAAACAGAGATTGGCAAACCTCTGGTAGTTCCCAGCTAACTCCCTCACAAGTAGTTGCTGCCAGCGGGATTCAGGGAGGTCACCATACCCAATAGGGGTGTGGCCATACCTGTAATCTGCAGCCAGTAAAATTGATTGCAAGCCTTGGAAGTGAACCAGAAATTGCAATCAATGTAGCTGGTAAATCATTAAACTTTCTTGTAGACACAGGGGCGGCCAAATCAGTGATAAATTCGACAGTGGGCATGAGAACCACTGGTAAGACAATTCCAGCCATAGGGGTAACGGGAGTAGTCCAGCACTACCCTATTAGCAAACCAGCCGAGATTACAGTAGGGCCGTTACATACCAAGCATTCCTTTTTGCTGGCTGCATCGGCACCGACCAATCTCCTGGGTAGAGACTTATTGTGTAAAATGGGGTGCGTCATTTATTGTACTCCTGAAGGTGTATTCTTGGACATACCTGAGAATCACGCTCAGGAAGTACGAGACATGTTAGACTCCCCGTCAAAATTAATGTCACATACCATTATGACAAATAGGACTCCCTCCCAAGTAGAAGAAATGACATCTCAGATACCAGAGTCACTTTGGACAAAAGATGGACAGGACACTGGATTAATGGCAAACGTAGCTCCGGTAGTTGTACAAGTAAAAGATGGTAGGATAGCTCCAAAAATCCCACAGTACCCTCTGAAGCCAGAGGTGGAGTTAGGAGTTTATCCCGTAATAGAGCGCTTGCTACAACAGGGCATTCTGGTAAGAACGTCCAGCACTGCCAATAGTCCCATCTTCCCTGTAAAAAAGAGTGGGGGGAGGGGTTACCGGCTAGTGCAGGATCTAAGGGGGATTAACAAAATAGTTGAGAGTCAGTTCCCCGTAGTGCCAAATCCAGCTGTCATCCTAATGCAAATCCCTCCCACTGCGAAATTTTTCACTGTTATTGACCTCTGCTCCGCTTTCTTTTCGGTACCTCTGCACCCTGACAGTCAATATTTGTTTGCATTCACATACAGAGGAGTCCAATACACATGGACTCGATTACCACAAGGATTCATAGATAGTCCAAGTATATTTTCTCAGGCTTTGCATGATTGTTTACAGTCTTTCCAACCAGTGAGTGGATCAGTATTAATACAGTACGTGGATGATCTACTACTGTGTTCTGATTCATTGGAAGCATCCCTGAAGGATACGAAACAGCTCCTGTTTCATCTTTCAGACACAGGACACAAGGTTTCCAAAGACAAGTTGCAATTATGCCAAACTAAGGTAAAATATTTGGGACACTGTCTAACACAAGGACT
Organism: Pseudophryne corroboree; assembly: GCF_028390025.1. NCBI lineage: Eukaryota > Metazoa > Chordata > Amphibia > Anura > Myobatrachidae > Pseudophryne > Pseudophryne corroboree. The sequence continues at coordinate 374,342,935 of NC_086447.1, read as the reverse complement.
GAGACACCTGACCGCTGATAGAATTCAAGCAATTAGAGACATGACTCTGCCACAAACCCAGCAACAGATCAGAACATTTTTAGGAATGTGTGGGTATTGCCGTAACTGGATCCCAGGGTTTTCCATCCTAGCGTTACCCTTGCAGGAAATGGTCTCCTCAAACAAACCTGATCGGATTTCGCATACAGACGAGTCTGAGACAGCATTTGAGAGACTTAAACAGTGCCTAACGCAGGCACCAGCATTAGGTATGCCGGACTATGGGAAACCCTTTGAACTATACGGAACAGAAAGTGCTGGTTGCGCGGCAGGTGTACTAACCCAAAAGCACGGTGATGCCAGCAGGCCAGTAGCATACTACAGCGCTCAGCTAGATACGGTAGCGCGATCCCTCCCCACATGCTTGCGAAGCGTTGCTGCGATAGCATTGCTAGTAACGAAAAGCGAAGACGTCGTGCTAGGTCACAACCTCACAATTCATACACCACATGCAGTGTCAGCCTTGTTAAATTCTGCCCAAACCAGACACGTCTCATCAGCGCGGTTTACAAGATGGGAATTGGCACTAATGGCCCCCGTAAACATCACCATAAGGAGATGCAGTGCATTAAATCCGGCAACATATCTCCCAGGTGTGCCTGGACAGGCACAAAGGGTGGAGGATGAGAGTGGTGGGGAAGGAGAATTTAATACAAAGGAAGACACTCATGATTGTATGGAATATTTGACCCAAAATTTTACCGCAAGGCCTGACATCAGTGACAACCCACTGGAAGATGCAGAACTTACGTTCTACACGGACGGTAGTTGTCATAGACAGTCAGACTCGGGAGACTTGTGTACTGGGTACGCAGTCGTAGATGACCAAGGCACCATAGAAGCGGAACCGCTAGGCCCACCTCACTCAGCCCAGGTTGCTGAACTGGTCGCCCTAACCAGAGCATGTGAATTGGCTAAGGGCAAATCAGCCAATATCTACACCGATTCTAGATACGCATTCGGGGTAGTCCATGATTTCGGAGCCCTATGGCGCCTCAGAAATTTCATGACGGCAGCTGGTACACCGGTAGCGCATGCAGCTCACATAAAAAGGCTTCTAACAGCGATACAGGAACCCGACAGAGTGGCTGTTATCAAATGTAAAGCACACACATATAGCCAAGACCCAATATCACTTGGTAACAGCAGAGCAGACGAAGCGGCTAAATTAGCAGCTGGTACCCCCAGACAGACAGACACCACACAACTGATGGTATTTAATACCATCAACACACAGAAGTTGTGTGAGATGCAAAATTTGTGTTCCACACAGGAAAAGGCAGTCTGGAAGGCAAAGGGATATGGCCAGGAGTCCTCAGGACTCTGGACGGATGGACAAGGTAAACCGGTGGCCCCCAGAGCATACCTTCCATGTTTAGCTGAGGCAGCTCACGGGCTGACTCATCTGGGCAGGGAAGGGATGTGCAAGTTGGTAAGAGCATATTGGTGTGCCCCAGGATTTTCATCTCATGCGAGTAAAAGAGCAATGTCATGCCTTACCTGTCTGAGAAAGAACATCGGAAAAACAATACCAACAGAACCATCCCATATCCCACCTGCCGGCGGCCCTTTCCAGGTAATACAGATTGACTTTATTCAATTACCCCCTTGTCGAAATTTGAAATATGTACTTGTTTGTATAGATGTTTTCTCAAATTGGGTCGAAGCATTTCCGGCGGCCACAAATACCGCTATGTTTACTGCTAAGAAAATTGTGCAGGAATGTATATGTAGCTATGGTATCCCTAGAATTATCGAAAGTGATAGGGGTACCCATTTTACAGGTGATGTCTTTCAAGGAATGTGTAAATTGATGGGAATTGATAGCAAGCTGCACACTCCATACCGTCCACAGGCGAGTGCGAAAGTGGAAAGAGTGAACAGCACTATTAAAAATAAACTGAGTAAAGTGATGGCAGAGACAGGATTGACATGGCCAGAAGCTTTACCCATTGTACTGTACAGCATCAGAACCACTCCCAGGTCCCCTCTTAATCTGTCTCCCTTTGAAATCTTGTTTGGTCGACAACCGCATGTTATGATTAACCCTCAGGATGATTTGAAGTGTAACAATGAAGTGACTGTAAAATACTTGATTAACATGAGTAAACAGTTAAGGAATCAAAATGATAATCTGAAGTTAGTGATTCCTGACTTACCAGATAGTAATTGTCATGACATTGAACCTGGGGATTATGTAATGATACGGAATTTTCTACGCTCAGGTTGCCTTATTGACAGATGGGAAGGACCATACCAGGTCTTATTGACTAGCACTACAGCATTGAAGGTTGCTGAGAGAGAGACTTGGGTTCATTCGTCCCACTGTAAGAAGGTCGTTGATCCAGAGAAGTTCTGTGATAAGGAACAGACGGTAGAGGTTGTATCACTAGAGTGTCTGTTCCAGGAGGACTAAGGCGGCACCTGAGCATCGAGAACCACAAGATCAAAAGCAGTTGTCGATCCCCTGTTCCCTTTTATTGTTTTTCTCCAACTTCCCATCCCCTCTCCCTCAAATTATTTTTTTCCCCCTTCTCATTCTTCTCCGTTTCCTCCTACAAGATGGACTTGCCCCAAGAGACTGTGATCCGGATTTTCCTGTTGACCATGATGTTGACCAGAGCAGTCTGTTCCGGCGAGAGTACCATGGAGTTCGAGAGAGGTTCTGGAATGGGCTCTGATGACAGAAATGGAGGCGTAGTTTTCCAAGAACAACTTAACCAACAAGTAAAGGCGAGTATCAGAAAACGATCCGATAGCATTGACCATAGAAGGAATTGTGAAGGATTGTTAGCTGAAGAAAACTGTATCTGTCGGCTTTGTAACAATGTCATTGAGGATGGGTGCATAAAGAAATGCCAATTCAGTTTTAATATCCATATGGACCGGCATCCCTTGAGTGACTATCACTCTTTAGTGGGTAGTGTGTTAAATAAAACAGATTGTTGGGTATGCTCTCAAGTACCTCAAGGTCATAGCAAATCAGGGCTAGTACCATTTCCTTTAACGTTAGGGGAGGTACTTGAGTTAAGTGGTGGGAGACCGGTGGACAGGAGGTTTAATATCTCCAGCCCTCCTAGTTTGAAGCTCCACCAATACCATGTGGATAGGTCCCTATTATGTTTTAACATCTCCAATCCCCGAAAGCCGGGAAATTGGGAAGTGTCATGGAGTAATCAAACCATGACCTTTTCACATAGAGCAGATAGAATGCCTACAGATACAGAGCTTGTACGCCACATAGCCAGTAGAGGAAAATCTTTCCGGTATAGGTATACCTTAGGAAATAGGATTACGAGAGTTGGAGAGGTATCACCAGGATACTGTGCACATATCGTACAACCTGATACGTGTACTAAGCAGATGGAAGAATTAGGGTTAGGAGATTTCACATGGAAGGTGTGTAATATGGTTATGTCCTACTCCGTCCCATATGTTCTCCCCGATGATGCATATTTCATATGCGGGAGAAAGGCGTATAAGTGGCTTGCCCCAAACTCTGAAGGATTGTGTTATATTGGAAAAGTACTGCCTGAAGTAATGACTGTATCACATGACAAAATGAAAGACATACACCGTGTTGCCCAAACTCCTTATACTCATACTCATTACGAGCACATCGTTAAACGGCACCTGATAGAAAGAACAGAGCACCCGGCCTCTGATATGATCAGTGAATCCACCGGGATTCAATTCTTAATCGCGTTAGATATCACTCACACCGCTAGAGGAGTGTTGAATTATAAATACATTTCTGCGCTCGCCAATTTGTTAGATAATATCACTGAAATGTATGATGACACGTTTAGGTATACTGGAAGGGAACTTCAGGCTTACAAAACAGAACTAGTCCAGCATAGAATGGTTCTTAATTACCTCACAGCAGTAACAGGCGGATATTGTGTCACACTGGCAACACAATACGGCGTGAAATGTTGCACATATATTACGAATAGCACCGAGGACCCGGTCGAGGTCATAGACCAAAAGATGGACGATATTCTCCAACTAAAGTGGGAATTTCGCAGAAGACACAATCTCACCCTTGCTGCTGTGAGTAATGAGCTGACTGGTTGGGTGTCATGGTTGAACCCGCGAAATTGGTTCTCCGGTTTAGGAGACTGGGCTCAAGGAGTCATAATGGATGTTGGGAAGTTTCTCCTATGTATCTTAGGTGTTATCATAACGATTGGTTTGATATTTAGATGCGGTCAGGCTTTAATGAGGTGCAATCATCGTACTAGGGTAATGAGTTTAAGGAGTGAGGAAACTGTAATTCCAATGGACTTGATTTATGACCCAAATGTAGAAACAATGATGTGATGAAAATGCGATTTCTACGGTCCGTTTCTTTCACCTGTTTTTCCGTTTCCTCCAAGGTAAAAAGACCCACTTGGACGAGGAATTTGATGAGCCGATATACAGACAACAGATGGATTAAAGAAGAAGTTTTGACAACCTGATACACAGATTTTGATGAACTATGCCATGGATCCCCAGTTTCCCTAGAAATTTTAAAATTACGCTAGCCCAACACTTTTGTAAATCTATGGACATTGACAGCTTTTGCTCGCACCTTATGGGCAAAAGCACAAAGAAGACTGCATTCAACAGACACCAAACAAGACCTCAATCGACGAATGTACATTTACCTGACATAGAATACCACCGCATTTACCGTAATTATGTCTTTTCTTCATTTCTACAACCCTCAGGTAATGACACACATAGTCGATAGGGAATACAGGCACAGATATCAGCAATCACATATCTCCCCCATTCATGTATCATCAACTAAAATGTGCTCCCCCATTTTGTTACAACCAAAGCCGAAAAGAGCTCGGTAAAGTTTGACAGCCCATCCACAGACCCGTACCACGGGATAAGAAGGAATTCAAATGTATACTTCGCAATACCTCGAAGCTTGATTTAAAACACGTACGGCACGATGATACATGACCCCCAAGCACGGATTCATACACACATGCTTCTGCTATCTCACTAGGTCATACCCTTTTCCTACCTTCTCCTCTCCTCCCTTACCCAACCATGTAAATGTATTAACCCCTAACATATATTTTTCTCTTTTTGAAATGTTTTCAGGAAGTGGCAGTTATTGTTGACTGCCAAAGGGTGGACTGTCAAAGTCAGAAAAATATCTCTATGCACACTACCATATTTGCACCTCACACAGGTCCGTGCTGCGCATGCGTACGCTCTCCCGTACGTGCGCATACTCACAGTCGCGGGCACCCGCAGGCGCACGGTATGCGTATTTACGGTAGAGTTTATGTGATCGTAGTGTGCGACTCAATCATTACATATTTTCACTATATAATGTATTTTTTAGATCATGGTCCCTTTGATAGATTCTGAAAGTTTGGTTAATATAGAATGTTCATGAACAGAGAAATCCCTCTTTGTTTGATACGAAGGGTCAGACAGGAGTAATACAGTGGTGTTTAGTATCCATCGGAAGAATATTTAATTAGAAATATTCCGGTGTTGGTTTGAAGCAGATCAATCGCTCGTGCGAATAGTTATGGACATAAGAAGTTTATGAACATTTACTTTATTTGCACTTTATTACCCATGCGGCGGGAAACCCAGTTTCCCTCCCACCTGAGCTGTTGGAAATAGTCACAGCCCACCTGTATGAATCAACCTATGACCTTTTGTTATAATGCGAGGAGGAATTCCTGTGTCCAATGAACAATGAGATTGTAGGGACCATTGAATTGTATTGTGTGTGGGGCATAAATAGAAAGGCCGATCACATCCAGCTCACTCTTCAACGGTTATCATTGCTGAAAATCGGGAGCTGGATGTCCAGAGGCGCATGCGATCGTTTCCTTTGTGCCTAAGTTTTTCTCCGTAATCATACTGTTTCTCTCTTGTTATTATGGGCCATATCTTTCTCTCTCTTCTCTTTCTCTCATTTTTCTCTTAAACTTAATTGTATTGTATTTACTGTGTAGTTACCTGGTTAGTTAGTCTATGTTATATTGTAGTGTATGATTTGTATTTGTATTAATTCTTTTGCAAGTATATCATTCAAAATATATATATATTAGGCGTTGGACCCTAAGCCCAGGTATCTGTGTATTTCTTATAGAGTTAAGTATTCTCAGAGCGTCGGTGACGCTCAAACTGCTTTTAAGCTAGTAAGGTTATATTGTGTTGCATTTACACCATATCACTACACAAAGGGTTTACTGCATAATACACTGTTTATGGTTTAGATATAAAGGTTTTACATTGTGAGCGTATGCGCCGCTGGTGATCTCCTCGTGGTCTCGAGCGGTCGCATCGCTATAGCGAATCATTACGGTAGTCGGCAGCCAATAGCGTGCCTGCCAGTGATCTCTTGGCCGTGAGCGAACGTAACGCTTGAGCGTCTCGACCACGGCTAAGCGATTGTTACGCAACGTGCGTACCCTTACGGTACTTCATACGTAGTTAGCGTACAGTGTTCTTAGACCTCATAAAGGGTATTATATAAGATAAATAATCTGCTTTAACACTTGTCACTCACAGAGCTTGCAATTACAATAAACATCCTATTTAAAAAAACAGAAAACTTTTCCACTTATTTACTTCTCTACTCTTTAGGAGGCTTGATACATCTCCCCTTAAAGCATTGTTTTGTACATTTAATAATAATATTTGTCTAGCATATATCCTAGGATACTAGCTTATCACTGTGAAGCAAGGTTAATATTAAAGGGAGGATGTCAAAAGACATTTAAAAGATTTAGTACTAATTTAAAGAAACATCCTTTCTCTATGCTGAGGATCCCCTAACTTAGAGAAACAGGCATCCTTTTGGTACTCCCTTATTTTACCCCAAATTTCTGACCAACATCCTTCCATGCCCTGATGGCCTCTCCAGGGAGTTAAAAATTTGAAAACCTAAAATTATCCCTACTTTGATTGAGTTCAGTAATACCCCTCTTATGGAATGATCTTTACCTTGTCACTTCAATATAGCTCTGACTAAGGTTCTCCCAAATGAGTATAACAGGAAAAGAAGATTCTTTTTTGGGGGCACTCACAAAAATAAACTAGATAGATGCTTGTGAGATAATGTATCGTTTAATACGCAACTTTTATTAAATAAAAAAACTAAAATAAAGACAATAATTATATCAAAGAAGTTAAAACAGAGACCCCAAGGTATCAGTATGTGATCCTCTATCAACATTCAGAAATCCACTGTTGTCAGTGGTGGATAGTATAATATAGAAACATAGAATTTTATGGCACATAAGAACCACTTGGCCCATCTAGTCTGTCCCTTTTTTTTAACCTTATTTTTATTCAAACCTTATTTGATCCTTATTTCTTTGTAGCTATCCATATGTCTATACCATGCATGTTTAAATTACTCTACCACCTCTGATGGAAGGCTATTCCACTTGTCCACTACCCTTTCTGTGAAGTAATGTTTCCTCAAATTTCCCCTGAACCTCCCCCCCTCCAGTCTCAGTGCATGTCCTCGTGTCCTATTGCTTCTCTTCATTTGAAGAATGTTTCCCTCGTGTACTTTGTTGAAACCCTTGATATATGTGAAAGTTTCTATCATGTCCCCCCTTTCCCTTCTCTGCTCCAAACTATATATATTGAGATGTTTTAGTCTCTCTGGGTATGTTTTGTGATGTAGGTCATGCACCATTTTAGTTACCCTTCTTTGTACAGTCTCTAATGTATTAATATCCTTTTGAAGATATGGCCTCCAGAATTGAACACAGTATTCTAGATTAGGCCGTACCAATGACCTATACAGTGGCATTATTACTTCTTTCTTTCTGCGGCTGATTTCTCTATCAACGCAGCCAAGTATCTGACTAGCCTTCCTCATTGCTTTGTTACATTGCTTACCTGCCTTTAATTCACCTGAAATAGTGACTCCTAGATCCCTTTCCTCCTTAATAATTTCCAGTATAGTGCCATTAATACTACAGTGCATCTGGAAAGTATTCACAGTGCTTTACTTTTTCCACATTTTGTTATGTTACAGCCTTATTCCAAAATGGAATAAATTAATTTTTTCCCTCAAAATTCTACACACAATACCCGACAATGACAACGTGAAAAACGTTTTATTTTTTAGATTTTTGCTAATTTATTAAAAATAAAAAACTAAGTTGAACCATACTGCCTGATAATCACTGGATCCCAGGTTTTCACCCACTTTTATGTCAGATATTCTGTCTCTATTTGTAAGTACTAAGTCTAATATTGCGTCTTTCCGAGTAAGCTCCCTGTCAACCTTTTCTACTATCTACCTATTCTATGTCGACCCTTTGACCATGTCGACCATTAGTGGTAGATCTATTGACTGTAGACCTTTAAAGTGTAGATCTAATAATTCACACCTGAATAAAAGTATGGGTAAGCATACTTAGGTGGGGAGTCAAGGTTTATGTGCAAGGGGATGCAAGGGTTGTAGTGCCACAATTCAGATTTTAACAGAAAGTTGGACTTACCTAGAATAAAGATGTGCATTATGCACAAACATCCTGTAGTCTGTAATAATCTACCAGTCTTAATGTAGAAAAGGAAAGCAAAATAAAATTAAATCTGATTTGTTGCTATGGGTTACCAAATATTCTGATATCCTTCTTTTTAAATTGCATTTCATGTTAAGTTCCTCATAACCACTAAACTATTTGCATACACATGGAACTAGAATACTGTAGTGTAGTAGCAACTCCCTCAATGATACTTAGTTGCGTACTGGGGGTGTGGTATGGAAGGTAGATAGTAACTAGGTCGACATGGTCTAGGTCGACAGGTCAAAACGTCGACATGAGATTTGAAAAAAAAATTGTGTCGTTTTCTTTGTAGAGTGACCAGGAACCCCAATTAGTGCACCGTGTCCTCTCGCATGGCTCGCCATGCTTCGGGCAAGGTGCCTCGCTCCGCTACCACTGTGCACAGCACAGGTTACCGTTCCCAATTGTAGTCCACAGGGATCGTTAAGTATGAAAAGGTTAAAAAAGAAAGAAAAAAAATCGTGAAAAACTCATGTCGGCCTTTTGACCTGTCGACCTAGAACATGTCGACCTAGAGACCCTGTCAACCTAGAAACCCTGTCAACCTAGTTACTGTCCACCAATAGTTGTCGACCTCGATAGTGTCGACCTAGTTACTGTAACATGTCCTCTTTTAATTAACAGCAATTTGAATCCTATAGGAAAATCTCTTACCTAATCCAGTGCAACATTGTGTTTTGAGTTTCCTTGGTTATAACAAATACGTTGATATATACAACTTGCTATATTATAGGTTTGGGGCTGTGAGGCCAGCGGTGGGGATTCCGGAGATCAGCATACCGACCCCGGGAACCTGACAGCAGAATGGCGGAAGGGGGGTGAGCACAATAGCGCTCCCTTGCCACAGGTTCTATTCCCACTCTAGGGATGTTGTGGAATAGTCTGTTAGTATCCCGTTATAGTCTGTAAGTACCCTGTTATAATACCCTGTTAGTCGGCATGCTGACTGTCGGGCGTTTGATATATCATATCATATGGTACATGCAACTTGCTATATCATATTTTCACTATTTAATGTATATTTTTATTTAATTTTGAAGTGAAACTAAAGCCATAAATTGTATATCTTGCAGAGAAGGTTGCACTATATCAACTTGCGTTTCTTTAACCACTTAACTGGCATTTTTTTTTTTCAAAAAAAAAAAAACGCTCAGAATGTAGTTGGTTTTTTTTATGAATGAATTAGGTGAACAACATGAATTTAAACTTCTCCAAAATTATTTTATAAAAAAATAAACAATTATTTTTTAAAATAATGCTTGTAAAAAATTATAATTTTTTTCCATTCAAACATCAGAACATCCTATCGTCACCATTGGAACAACAGCAACTTTGATTTCCCCAGCAGCCACTCAGCCAGGTACACACTAGGGATGTGTGTTTTAATTTACATTTTCCACCAGATTGGATGGGGGTCCGGCTGTGCTGACAGATCAGCAGTGATTGAAGGCACGGAAGACACTAGGGGAGGGTGCAGGAAGGCAAAGGTCCCTCTGTGAGTGGCGGCTGCTAGAAGACTATCTTCCGGCAGCTGGCCACTCTGTGTATCTAACTGGTTGCATTGTTTGTGACCAGATTAGCTAACACACAGCCTGGTGTGGGCGCAAACAATGTGACCACACCAGGCAAGTTGATAAAGGCCAACTCCATCAACAGGTAAAAGATTTGTTTGAGTGGAATTAGGAACAAAACCCAATGTAGCAAGACAATGGACGAATGTGCACCACTTGATCCACTGAATTACTACATCCACTAAACACTGTTTAATTCATTTTATGCCATCGCAAACTAGGACTGTTCCTACTACTTGCCATGAGTGTTAAGCTACAGGATTGGTGATGATTTTGCTACATAAAGAGGTGACAAATTTGGTTGAGGCAAAATCCAATATCCACGCATACTCTTTAATAGGGTTGGATTAAGGGCCACTTGGGCCTGGGACTGAAAATCATTAAGGGCCTATTGTGAGAAGCAGGGGCGGATTGGGAGGTCGGGAGACTGGACCAGTTCCTGGTTGGCCAGTCCGCTGCCTCCTCAGTGGGCTGACTTACCTGGCTGCCACGATCAGAGTTCAGAGTTGACTATAAAGTCAAAATCGTAAGGAAAGTTAGTGCATATCGCACTGTGTGTATGCACATTTAGACAATGCAAGTAACATGCAGGAGAGCAAGGTATGAGGATGAGAGAGAGTAAAGATAGGAATGTGGGTTAAGAATGAGAGTTGAATGAAAGAAAAGGTAAGGCTGAGACAGCAAAGAAAAGTAGGTGACTGGAGAGAGAGAGAGAGAGAGAGAGAGAGAGAGAGAGAGAGAGAGAGAGAGAGTAAGAAGTTTCTATGTGAGAGATTAGAAAGGACAGTGACAGTATATTATGTCAGAAATATGTGAGAAATAACAAGGGAAAATATTAGTTATCATAGAGAAAAATAGGAAAACTAAAGAAATGAGACTAAAGGGAAAGGCGAGGCTTCAAAGAGTGCTGTGTGACATGGAGGAGGGACGGGGACCTGCATGTGGTGTGATACAGAGGAGGGACGAAGACCTGCATGCAGTGTGATATGGAGGAGGGAAGGGGACCTACGTGTGGTGTGATATGGAAGAGGGACGGGGACCTGTGTGCGGTGTGTTATGGAGGGACGTGGGACCTGCGTGCAGTATGATATGGAGGGATGGGAACCTGTGTGTTGTGTAATATGGAGGAGGGATGGGGACCTGCGTGTGGTGAGATATGAAGGGACGGGGACCTGGATGTGGTGTGATATGGAGGAGGAATGGGTACTTGCATGCGGTGTGATATGGAGGGTTTGGGACCTGCATACGGTGTGATATGGAGGGACAGGAACCTACATGTGGTGTGATATGGAGGAGTAAAGGGGACCTGCATGTGGTGTGATATGGAGGAGGGAAGGGGACCTGCATGCGGTGTGATTTGTAGGAGGAACGGGGACCTGCATGTGGTGTGATATGGAGCGATGGAGACTCTGCGGTGTGAGATGGAGGAGGGCCAGGGACCTGCGTGTGGTGTGATATGGGGCGGGCCAGGGACCTGCGTGCAGTGTGATATGGAGGAAAGGGGACCTGTGTGCGGTGTGATGTGAAGCAATGGGGATCTGCGTCCGGTGTGATATGGAGGAGGGACAGTGGCTTGCATGCATTGTGATATGGTGCGATGGAGATCTGCGTGCTGTGTGATATACTGTAGTGCAGGCATTCCCAACCACGGTCCTCAAGGCACACCAACAGTGTAGGTTTTAGTGATATCCAGGCTGCAGCACAGATGGTTAAATCAAAATAACTGAGCTACTAATTAAGTCACCTGTGCTGAAGCCTGGATATCACTAAAACCTTGTTACGCACACCAGTGCTAACAGGAGTATACCGGTGTATGAACAGAGAGGGAAGCGAAGCAAACGAACTCACAGACAGTATAACATAACATACACAGGAGGTGATGGAATAACTAATAAACACAAAGTGAACGGAGAAGCCCAAAGGCTCAGGAATTGGGTGTCTCCCTAGTGTCAGGAATGCTCAGATGGAATAGAGCGGACAATGAAGCGATGTGTAGTGATTTAACATGTGGAGCACCTGAAATGATGTTGCTAAGAGCAACAGAAAAAACCCCAAAGGGTTACCAACGGGTGTGGGAATAAACTCCTTGGTCAGAGATAGAAATATAGACACAAGGAGAGTATCCACAATCCTAACCCCCACTTGCAGGGCACAGGTTCAGCTTACTGCCACTAAACTGACACCTGGACGCCGTGCACAGTAAGGGAGGATTAAGCAAGCAGGTCTGAGAGTACAGCCGCAAACCGGCTGGGTTCACAGAATAGCAAAAGAACCCCAGCAGGTCAAACAACTGACTCCAGTCTTACTGCTAGGTCCGGATAGGCAGAATGAAGTACCGAATCCCAAGGCCTATTCGCAGTAAGCAACAAGTAAATACAAAGTCACACAGTACTAGCTAACTCTCTGGAACTGACTAACAAACAAAGATTCAGCAGCATTTGCCTAGCCTGAGAGGATGGTTTATATAGCAGGTGCTGTCCACGCCCCACTCAGACCTCACAGACTGTGAGCACAAAACCAGCGCCGGATTCCCTGCCGTGCACAGAGCCTGTAACCACTACACAGTAAAAACCCGGACCGGAGTATCAGCTGCGCTCAGGTTACTTCGCTAACACTTGCCTCCCGGTTGCCATGGCGACGTGGCAGCACAGAGCAGGAGATCCTAACAGTACCCCCCCTCTGACGAGGGGTCAAAGAACCCCTACCACCGGGTTTATCGGGGAACTGCGAGAAGAAAGAGCGTATCAGTCTGGGGGCATGAAGATCACAACTGCGCACCCACGACCGCTCCTCCGGGCCATACCCCTTCCAGTGCACCAAAAATGACAGCCGACCCCGAACCATCTTGGAGTCAAGAACCCTTTCAACCACAAACTCCCTCTGACCCCGTATCAGAAGAGGAGAAGGTCTTCCACTGGAAGAAGGATTACTAACCGCCAGTTTTAAAAGGGAACAATGAAATGTTTTATTGATACCCAATGAACGGGGCAGATCTAACTGAAATGCCACCGGATTGATAACCCTGGTGATCTTATAAGGGCCGATGAACCGGGGGCCAAACTTATGAGATGGCTGTCTCAACTTCAAATTCTTGGTGGACAACCAGACGAAGTCTCCTAATTTGAAGCTGCAGGGTCTTCTCCGCTTATCAAAAACCCTTTTGGTCACTAATGACACAGACACAAGGGCTTTCTTCACTTTCCTCCAAATACCCCTAAGGACCGAAACAACAGAGGAACCACCAGACGTGGAATCCAGGGGGTCAAAAGAATTGGCCTTAGGATGATGCCCATACACACAAAGGAAGGGAGAGATCCTTGTAGCAGAGTGAGCCGCGTTGTTATAGGCAAACTCCGCCATGGACAGATGAGCAACCCAGTCAGTATGACACTTGGAGACATAACACCTGAGGAACTGCTCCAAGGACTGGTTCACCCTCTCAGTCTGCCCATTAGACTGTGGATGGTAGCCTGACGACAAGCTCACAGAAATCTGGAGATCAGAACAAAATGCCCTCCAGAATTTGGCCACAAACTGGGATCCACGGTCAGAGACCACATCAAGTGGCAACCCGTGGAGGCGCACAACATGCTGCATAAATAACTCAGACAGGCGTCTGGCCGATGGCAACCCAACCAGTGGAACGAAATGCGCCATCTTCGAAAACCTGTCAACGACAACCCAAATGGCTGTCATCCCCGAGGATTTGGGCAAGTCCACCACAAAATCCATGGAAATGTGGGTCCATGGCTTAGACGGAATAGAGAGTGGATGTAATGGGCCGACAGGAACCCCTCTAGGAGTTTTATTTCGGGCACAAACGTCACATGCCCGAACCCACTGATCCACATCCCTAGCCACCGAGGGCCACCACACCGCCCTAGACAGCAACTCCCGAGTTCTGGCAATACCCGGATGCCCTGCCGACCTCTTGGCATGGAATTCCAGGAACACTCGCTGTCTTAACCTAGGAGGCACAAACAAGAGACCTACCGGAAGGTCTGGAGGAGCCTCCTCCTGTGCTCTAAGGACTAATGATAAGAGGTCCTGGGTAATGCCCACTTTAATACATGATGGGGACACAATGGGCAATGGCTCCTCGGTGGTCTCTTGAACTGGAGCAAAACTCTGCGAGAGCACATCAGCCTTGATGTTTTTTGACCCAGGGCGATATGTTATCAAAAAATTAAAGCGAGCAAAAAACAAAGCCCATCGTGCCTGCCTGGCATTGAGCCGCTTCGCTGACTCTAAATATGCAAGATTCTTATGGTCGGTGAGGATTGAGACCACAAACTTAGCCCCCTCAAGCCAGTGTCTCCACTCCCCGAGTGCATCCTTAATAGCCAACAATTCCCGGTTACCCACATCATAATTCATCTCGGCAGACGAAAATTTACGGGAAAAGTAAGCACAGGGATGAAGGCGATTATCAGACACCCCCATCTGAGAGAGCACTGCCCCAATACCTATCTCAGAGGCATCCACTTCTACAACAAAAGGACGCTCTGGATCTGGGTGTCGCAGCACCTTGGCCGAGACAAATGCCCTTTTGAGACGGGCAAAGGCCGCTTTGGCCTCACAAGACCAGTGAGCAACATCCGCCCCTTTCTTAGTGAGTGCCACCAAGGGGGCCACTATAGACGAAAATCCAGCGATAAACCGTCTATAAAAATTCGCAAAGCCCAGAAAACGCTGAAGCGCCTTCAAACTAGTGGGCTGCACCCAATCCAGGACTGCCTGTACCTTAGAACCCTCCATTTGGAAACCTTCTGAGGAGATAATATACCCTAGAAATGCGATTTGCTGGACTTCAAACTCGCACTTCTCCAGCTTCGCCCCAAGCTGGTGGTCTCTGAGTTTCTGGAGGACTAAGCGTACATGCTTCCGATGTTCCTCCAGGGAATGAGAGAAGATTAGGATGTCATCTAGATAAACAACTAAGAATCTATCCAAATATTCCCTTAGCACATCGTTCATGAATTCCTGGAAGACTGCCGGGGCATTAGAGAGCCCAAAAGGCATCACCAAATATTCATAATGCCCTGAGTGGGTATTAAAGGCAGTCTTCCATTCATCCCCCTCACTTATTCGGATTAGATTGTAAGCACCGCGTAGGTCAATCTTAGAAAAAATGGTGGCAGTACGAAGCTGGTCAAACAAAACCGAAATGAGAGGCAGTGGGTACGAGTTTTTAATCGTGATACGGTTCAATTCCCTGGGGTCGCAACGAACCGTCCTTTTTACCCACGAAAAAGAACCCCGACCCAACTGGGGACTGTGAGGGTCTGATAAATCCCTTAGCCAAAATCTCCTGAATGTACTCTGCCATAGCCTGAGTCTCAGGACGTGACAGGGAGTACAACCTGCTCTTGGGAAGCTTAGCATCCGGCAACAAATCAATGGCACAGTCATAGGGGCGATGGGGAGGTAGTACCTCCGCAACTTTTTTGGAGAACACATCCGCAAAACCTGCATAACATCCTGGCAATCCTGGCAAACTTAGCTGCGAGAGCCTGACTGGAAGGCTCAAGCAACTCCTAAAACAATCACTACCCCAACTAAGAATCTCCCCAGAGACCCAGTCAAATTGAGGGTTATGGGCCCTTAACCAGGGTAACCCCAAAACCAATGGGGCAAAAGAACAGACAGTCACATAAAAAGACAATTTTTCAGAGTGTGTGGCTCCAATAAACAAAGGAATTTGGCTGGTGCAGGAGGTAATTTTACCCTGGGACAATGGTTCCCCGTTTAACCCACAGATCTCAATCTCTGATGCCAAAGGTACTGAGGGAACAGAGTGTTCCAGGGCGAATTGACGGTCCATGAAAACCCCATCGGCCCCACTGTCAACAAAGGCCTCAGTCTTGACAGTTTGACCGAGGATCTCCAAAGTCACCGGAATGAGAAAAGTCTTTTTAGGAAATTCTGACTTCTGGCCTGACAGGATATTTCCCATCACCCTCAGGCCCTGAGGTTTTCCGTTTTTTTCTGGGCATGATACTACAACATGACCTTTATTCCCACAGTACAAACACAAACCCTGCTGTCTCCTCCGCGTCTTCTCACGCGAGGAGAGGCGGGTAGCCCCAATCTGCATAGGCTCCTCGGAATATTCCTCAGAGTCTGAGGTTCCCTTGGGAAAAAAGGAAACTGCGGTCTCCCTTTCAAGCCTATGCTCTCTCAGCCGTCTATCCACCCGGATGGATAACTGCATGAGCTGATCTAAGCTATCAGGCGAGGGATATTGTACCAGTTGGTCCTTTATCTGGTCAGAAAGGCCCCTTCGGTACTGGTTTCTCAGGGCTGGGTCATTCCACTGGGTATCATGAGCCAACCTCCGAAACTCCGTACTATAAACCTCAGCTGGCCGTCGCCCTTGCTTAAGAACCGTAATCTGAGCCTCGGCTGAAGCCATCTTGTCAGGGTCATCATACAAAATGCCCAGTGCCGTAAAAAAAACATCAACACTTTTAAGCGACGGACAGTCAGGCTGTAACCCATATGCCCAGACCTGTGGGTATCCTTGTAGCAAGGAAATCACCATGCCCACCCGCTGAATCTCCGACCCAGAAGACTGGGACCTAAGCCTGAAATATAGCTTACAGCTCTCCTTGAAACAAAAGAACTGCGAGCGATCTCCAGAAAAACGATCCGGGAGATTTACTTTCGGCTCCTTAACCCCTGAACTTGCCGCTGCTGCTGCGGGAGCTCCGCTAGCGGCCTGCGGGGTGTTCATTTTAATGGACATCTCATTAAATTGTCGAGTCAGGACCTGCACCTGATCGACCACCTGTTGCAAAGTATTTTGAGGGGTATGCTCCATATTCCCACAAAATTTCAACAGGAGTAAGGCTGCTGAATATGTTACGCACACCAGTGCTAACAGGAGTATACCGGTGTATGAACAGAGAGGGAAGCGAAGCAAACGAACTCACAGACAGTATAACATAACATACACAGGAGGTGATGGAATAACTATTAAACACAAAGTGAACGGAGAAGCCCAAAGGCTCAGGAATTGGGTGTCTCCCTAGTGTCAGGAATGCTCAGATGGAATAGAGCGGACAATGAAGCGATGTGTAGTGATTTAACATGTGGAGCACCTGAAATGATGTTGCTAAGAGCAACAGAAAAACCCCCAAAGGGTTACCAACGGGTGTGGGAATAAACTCCTTGGTCAGAGATAGAAATATAGACACAAGGAGAGTATCCACAATCCTAACCCCCACTTGCAGGGCACAGGTTCAGCTTACTGCCACTAAACTGACACCTGGACGCCCTGCACAGTGAGGGAGGATTAAGCAAGCAGGTCTGAGAGTACAGCCGCAAACCTGCTGGGTTCACAGAATAGCAAAAGAACCCCAGCAGGTCAAACAACTGACTCCAGTCTTACTGCTAGGTCCGGATTGGCAGAATGAAGTACCGAATCCCAAGGCCTATTCGCAGTAAGCAACAAGTAAATACAAAGTCACACAGTACTAGCTAACTCTCTGGAACTGACTAACAAACAAAGATTCAGCAGCATTTGCCTAGCCTGAGAGGATGGTTTATATAGCAGGTGCTGTCCACGCCCCACTCAGACCTCACAGACTGTGAGCACAAAACCAGCGCCGGATTCCCTGCCGTGCACAGAGCCTGTAACCACTACACAGTAAAAACCCGGACCGGAGTATCAGCTGCGCTCAGGTTACTTCGCTAACACTTGCCTCCCGGTTGCCATGGCGACGTGGCAGCACAGAGCAGGAGATCCTAACAAACCTGCACTGTTAGTGTGCCTTGAGGACCGTGCTTGGGAATGCCTGCTGTAGTGTATGCAGTATGAGAGCGTGAAAAGAAAAAAATTGAAGGAAACGAAAAATAAAAAGAGAGAAGTGGAGAAAGTAAAGGACGAAAAGTAAAGATAATGAGAATAATTTAAATATGGAAAAACAAAGGTGCAAGTATATAATAAGCAAGTGGAACAAGAATAAAATAGTGTAGGGCTTGATTAACGGACAAAGAAGAAAGAGGACAAAAAGGTAAAGGTGACAGAACGTTAACCCGTGACTTTCTCAGTATATCACTGTGCTGTCCCCTCCCCCCTATGTAATAATAATACCATATACCAGTGTTTGCCAGGAGTTGTGATATTCCCCCCTGATATATCACTGTGCGGTCTCCTCTCCCCTATATAATAATAAGACAAATGTGAGAAGAGAGCTGTGGTATTACCCCTCATATATTACTGAACGGACCCCTCTCCTCTAACTTTAATATAAATAACAATATCTGTAAAGATCTCTGTTGTTGAGACTCACACTCACAGTCTTCAGTGTCTGCATGGGCACTCTTTCCTCTCACGGCGGCTTTCCTCCTCCCTCCTCATAGGGGACACGTGATGTGACATCATCTCTGTAGGCAGGGTGGGCCAGTGGGTAAACCCGCCCAGAACCCAGCCTCCTCTCCTCCTGCATCATCAATAACTGGGTGCAGTGGGCAGTGCTGGCAGTGGTAAGCCCGCCCAGAACCCAGCCTCCTAACCTCCTGCAGCATCCATGACTGGGGGAGGTGGGTGGTGCCGACAAGTGGGGCAGACGGAGGCGGGCGGACTCAGATGCAGTGTGAGTGGACGGAGGTGGACTCATGCTGCTTGTGGTCCGCGAGTTTGACACCCCTGATCTACAGTGTCTAGTTAGATTGTCAATATGTTGACACCAAATAGTCGACATGCATTAGGTCGACATGGTCATTAGGTCTACCTATGAAAGGTTGACAGTGCTTATCGTTGACAGGTTCAAAAGGTCGACACAACAATGGTTGACATGATTTTTTTAAATTTATTCACTTTTTTCAACTACTTCATACTTTACCATCCACATGGAATACGATTGGGAATATTAACCTGTGCAAAGCAAGTGAGGCACCTTGCCTAAAGCCACGAGCTATGCGAGGAGACGCAGTAAACTAAAGGGGGTCTACGTGCTAAGATGGCGAAAACGACACAAAATAAAAAAAAAATAATAATAATTTTATTTATATAGCACTCTTTCTCCAAACAGGACTCAAGGCGCTTTACTGACATCAAAACAATAAACATAATACAGAAGATTAATTCAGCAATACACAGGCCACACAGACAGAAAAATGAAAACCTACAATGCATAGAGTAAGCATAAGGGTACCAGGTGTGGAAGCCATCTTGGGTGCACTGCGTAGGATTACCCTGGGTGGAATAGTCCACCCCTAGAAGAGATGACACAAAAAGGGGGTGATTGCAGCGTCCTAACGTTCACAATAGGGTACCAGCAAAACTATCAGGTCCATGTATTTTCATCTCATCCACAAGTGTACCAGATGAGGCAGCCATGTTGGGCGCACTACGAAGGTTACACTGTGGGAGGTAAGCCATACACGGGCCCAATGTATACATGGGAAAACGGACACTTGTGTAGTCATATGATATAACATGTATGAACAATCCACGTGAGGCACATCCTGCCCGCAGAGGAACCATCAGAGGCCCCCATTTAGGGTGCACTGTGTTAGATGCTGCTGGCAGCGTGTGCTATCAGTGAAGGTACACCTCACAGGAATACCACACTGTGGGGTGGAAGTATGCATTAAAAATGTTTTTTTGGGGTTTTTTTTAAAGAAAGCACATGGTGAGATCACCTTGCAGGTAAACAATGAAAAGAGGGAAATTATCCTGGTCTCATAGGAGCAGTATGGTTGGGGTATGTGAATGTGGGGAACATACTAAAATCCGATGAAAATGACCCTGCTGGGCCTGGCCTTCATGCTCTCCCCCTGGTGCTCCCTGCCAGAGCCGGCCATAGGCATAGGCAAACTAGGCAATTGCCTAGGGCATTTGATATGCCTAGGGGCATCAGCAGCTTCTGCTGATTAAAATAATATGCGGCATGCCTATATTCTGAGTGTAGCATTTCATATGCAGATACAGCCACAGTCTCACACAGTATATAGGCATGCTGCATATCATTTTAATCAGCGGAAGCTGCTTGTGCATCCTAGCCACATAGTAATGCAAATAAGATGCATTTTCATAAAAAAAAGGCACCCGACGTTAGAATTGAGGCAAGATTTATGAGGACACATCTGTATCCAAGCAGAGGTCACAGTGTTCATGGCAGTGTGAGTGCTGTGTGCATGTGAGTGGGTTGGTTGTGCAGTAGTGTTCGGAATATGTGTAAGGAGCATTGTGTGTGTCATGTTAAAATGCATTAATAATGTGCAACATATTTGTAAGGGGCACTATGTGTGTCATTATGTGTATAAGGGCATTAATAATGTGCGGCATATGTGTAACAGGGTACTACTGTATGTGTGTCATTATGTGTATAGGGGCACTAATAATGTGCTGCAAATGTGTATGGGGCACTATGTGTGTCATTATGTGTATAAGGGCATTAATAATGTGCATAATTACTAAAGGTTGTCATAATGTGTAAGGCGCATTATGTTTCTAAGGACATTAATAATGTGTCATATGTGTAAGGGGCATTACTGTGTGGTATTATGTGTATATAAATACATTACTAATGTGTCGCATTATGTGTATAAGGTGCTCTACTATGTGGCATTGCATATAGAAAGGGCACTACTGTGTCATCTAATGTGAATAAAGAGCAATAGGGTGGGGTGTAATGGGAATAAGGAGCAATTCAGTGTGATGTAATGTGAATAAGGGGCTCTACTGTGAGGAGTAATGTTTATAAGGTAAAGTGATACTACTGTGGGATGTAATATGAATTATGGACACTATCGCATGATCAAATGTGAATAAAGTTGCAGTACTGTGTGGCGTAAATGGAATTGGGGTTACTATTGTGTGGCCATGCCCCTTGCCAGCAAAAACACACCCCTTTTTGGGCTGTGCGCCAAATGTGCGAACTGTTCCTATTTAAAATATAGGGGGTACAAATACCAAAATAAGGACTGCTATGGGTGAGGGGTGATGGTGCTGGGAAAGAGGTGCAAGGTCGGAGGCGGAACCAGCTGTGGTGCTAGGGGGCACCAGCCAAAATCTTGCCTAGGGCATCATATTGGTTAGGGCCGGCTCTGCTCCCTGCTCACCTTGAGGGGTAGGCCTGTAAGACACTACTGATGTACTCTGCCAGAGGGTTAGTCGGCCTGGTCCTGGCGATTTCATTGCAGAGGTTTGGTGAGTCCACATAATGTTCCTGAATTCTTTCTTGATGTTGTTCAATGTTTGTTCAACTGTTTTTTTAACTGTTCATTATCAAAACACTTAGAGATAGGAATGCTTTGAGTATTGGAACGCACAGCTGTGCATGGTTGAAGCTACAGATATACTATGGCAAATTAACACAGCTACAGCTGAGGCAAATGTCCCACTAATCAAAGGTGTTAAATTGCACAGTGTTTGACTATGCAAACACCAGCCCAGTATGCCTTCATTACATATGCGTCACTGACCAAACTTTCAAACACAGGTATTTTAAATTGCAAACAAATCCAGAAATCACAAATGTATCTAACACATTTTTGCAGTGTTCATTTAGTATAGAGATTGTTTGCAGAGATTTGGATTGCAGGGTGAGATATGAACATAGTTTAAAATTTAGTAGAGATTGAAAACATGTTGTGTCAACCTTTTCCTGTGTTGACCATTTTCCATGTTCGACCTTTTCATGTGTCAACCTTATGTATCTGTCAACTTTTCTTAGGTTGACCTAATGACCATGTAGACCTAATGATTGTAGACCTTCTTAACTGTAGATCTATTGACCCATACCTGATGTCTAAAGGTCTGATTTAGAGATGGAAGCAATGTTGATGTACGCAGGGGAGCGATTTGCCACAATGCGTGCATATAAGCCGCCCTGCATATGTGCCACAATGGTCTTGCGACAGCGATCGCAGTGGGGATTTATTTGCAGTGTGATTGACAGTCAGGGAGCCTTTGAGGAAGTAACAGGGGTGTGGCGACTCAAACGGAATATGCTGCACTATATAAGAATCTGTTATTATGGGAGGCACTCGATATACCGGCTGTCAGTATCCCGGCGCTCAGCATACCAGTGCTGGGATCCCGATAGCCGGTATACCGACAACTAGTCTCCCATTTGGGGTGACCACGACACCCCTGGAGGGAGAATAAATAGCGCGCCACCATGCCCGCAAGGGGCTCTTTTGCGCTCACCCCGCTGCCGGCATTCTGGCAGTCGGGATCCCGGCATCAGTATGCTGGGCGCCGGGATCCCGACAGCCGGCCACTTATAGTACACCCATTATTATTATTAATTATTTTTATTATTATGTAAGAGGACTGTTTAGTTTTCTTGCATTATTTTATCATGATAAAGTACCAGAAGCATCAATTGTGACTGTGTGCGCACAACTACAAATGGAGCTGAATAGTCTAGGACAGTGGTGCCAAACTCGCTCTAAGACCTTCAGTTGACCAGGAAAACAACTGTGGAAATTTTAAGGGAAGTTTTATTCAATCATATATTTTACTACACTATTCTTTCCCTTCCTCCATTCTCCAATCTCCTGATCAGCGCCATTTTCCTAAACCTACTGTACCCGCTTTTTTTACCATTTAATTGAGTGCCCCTTTAAAATACCAGGCAGTCTCACCAGGAACTCACAGATGCTTGCATCTCAAAGGCTATTACATTTACCCCTTAATCTTGAAGGGCAGTAGAGGCTGTCTAGAAGTAGAAGGAACATTATTTCTGTTACCGTACCGTCCAGGTTTATAACTCTTTGTCTCTCTAAAATGCTGTCACGATGAGGAAATATTTGGAGATCATCTTCTGTGGAAATTTGTTAGAGTTCCCTCTTGAGTATTTTATTTTCATTAAAAAACTGTTTCTCCCAATTAGAAAATGACATTCAAAATGGGAGGTTAGTCAAACTATTTTTAGGTTGATCTTGTTGAAGAAGCAATGGTGTCTAAAAAAGCTTCCTATAGAAATCCCCACACATGTGGAGTGTATCTCCCTATAATCTTACAGCTCAAATAACTGAGGTTATGGCAATAACGTCTTAAATGTACTATAGTTTCTGTGGAAATATTAAGTTTGTTGAAAGCACATTCCATTTTACAATACATTGGGTCTCTCCTAGGGAAACTAGTTCAAGCAGTCACGCTAGCTATGGCTGCATCTATTTTAGGAGCCCAAGTCTCTTAAGATGGGTACACATTAGACAATATGCTGCCTGATCCCGTTGATTGTAGCAACATATCGGGCACATCTTCTAGTGCAGTGGTAGCCAAACCTGGTCCTTGAGAGCTACCAACAGTTTACGGTTTCCAGCTCACCTAGCAGGTGCACAGGTGCAGTCATTACTCAATGACACATATTAAAAGATCCAAAGATGGAGCTAATAACTTGTGATTCTGTGAGGAGACCTGGAAAACGTTAACTGTTGGTAGCTCTCGAGGACCGGGGTTGGCTACCCCTGGTCTAGTGTGTACCCACGATATGCGCGCTCCCCTGCAGCAGGGTCGAAGGGGGATGTCGCTAGTGATTACATGCTGCAGAATGCAGCATGTCACGTGGCTTCCCCCGTTGGACCCAGCATCGGCAAGTGTGTATGCACCTGCCACATGTCAGGCTGGGTACACATAGCTAAGTGTGTACTCAGTTTTAGAAATAGACTGATGTCTTTCTTTAATCTTGCCTTTGAATATGTTACAAAATAAACACATTTTACATACTTCCATCAAAGCTGCACATATTTTATTGTGCAGTGACATGCTATCCTTTATCTTTCCAATAGGGTTTACAACGGTACTAAAGAAATGTATACATGTCACTAATATGACTTTTCTGTTTCAGTGCATACTGTACATGAAGACACCCAGCTTTCCTTGAGTGGGTATTTTTCAGCTGTTTGGTATTTGACTGAGGCTCCATCCTGCTTCTGGATGCTGTTAATGAGTGTTTGTAAAACACATACACTGCCCAGCTTTCCCATCTCCTTTTGGGGGGTATTCAATTAGCCGCGGTCAGCAGCCATGGCCAATTGTCTTGCTGGGGGCTATCCTATCAGGCCTGATAAGCCGGTGCAAGCGGTGGTTTATTGGGGATTTTGTTTCACCTCCCTCAGGCAGGAAAAACCAAATCACTGGAAACAGCCACTGTTTCTACCGAAAACACACAGGTTTTCACTGATCTGTTTTTTTCGGGAGAAATTTTTTTTTTTACAGGTGATCAAATTGAATAGCCTATAAAAAAAAAACTACGGGTGAAACATCGGGAAAAATCTTGAAAAAAATTATGTTTTTCTCAGGTAATTGGATACCCACCTTAGTCTGCTGGATGCTTCCTGTATGGCACGGCCCACTCTAAGCATTTGAGGCTATTATTTTAAAAGATTCATAACCAGATTTGTTTCTGGAAGCAGTAGACTGGGGTATCCATGTTAGCCAGTCCATCCTCGGCTTGCATCAGTAGATGGTGTTTTGCTGGAACCAATGTGAAGGTAAGCCCCTGCATTACTGAGAAAAACAATTCCTCCCTGCCCGGGTGTAGTTATGTGACCGACGGTCACCTAACTTCCCCCTGCATCCCGAGCACTGAAAACACAGTCGGCATGCCGACTAGAAGGGACTATTCCCACTCATGGGTGCCCACGACACCCATGAAGTGGGAATGCAAGTGGCTTCGTTGCACTCGCCCCTACTGCTGGCAATCTGCGGCCGGGATCTCGGCGTCGGGATGCAGACCGCCAGGATCCCGGCTGCCGGTCACGCAGCCCCAGCCCCCATGCCCTATCTAGCTTAAAGACACAGTGGAACTGGAGGATCTGCAATACATACCATTCATAGGTGTGTTGCTTTTATGCCAGTCTCTAACTTTGAAACCAATCCATCGTGAGCCATGATGCTGCCATGGAGTACTGATGAAGGAGGATTTCCTTTATTGGTGGTTTATATAAGCCCTTCTTTGGTGAAATGGCGTGTACCTAGTAACATGTTTAATTCAAAAATCTAGATTTACTGCTGTCAGTCTACCATATAAATAATTTAGAGTGGTACGTAAGGCAGCACTGTTTTCTAAAGGAAGGGTGAAATTAAGGTATTTAACAAACATAGAAATGCTTAGCTTTATGGAGTTTGTCTCCAAAAGCTAACACTATCTTATGATGGAGTTTACAGGCTTTAACTATTATAAAGACCAGGCAGAAAATTAGCTTAAAATTAAACCCTGACAGCCTGGACGCTCATTTCCTCCCTAATGTGTCTAAAGTTTCTATGTGCAAGTGAGGCCCAGATGTATAAGTACAGCAATATACTGTAAACTCTTTAGCAGAACTGCCTCTTATTGGCTGTACTGTCCTTGCAAGAGAGAAACATAGAAACATAGAATTTGGCAGATAAGAACCACTTGGTGCATCTAGTCTGCCCCTTTTTTATCCTTTAGGTAATCTCAACCCTTTTTGAACCTTAATTCTTTGTAAGGATATTCATATGTCTATCCCAAGCATGTTTAAATTGCTCTACAGTCTTAGCCTCAACCACCTCTGATGGGAGGCTATTCCACTTATCCACTACCCTTTCTGTGAAGTAATTTTTCCATAAATTTCCCCTGAACCTGCCTCCCTCCCTCCCTCCAGTTTCAGTGTATGTCCTTGAGATCTAATACTTCTCTTCCTTTGAAGAATGTTTCCCTCCTGAACTTTGTTAAAACCCTTGATATATTTGAAAGTTTCTATCACGTCCCCCCTTTCCCTTCTCTCCCCCAAACTATACATGTTAAGATCTTTTAGCCTTTCCGGGTAAGTTTTGTGATGTAGGCCATGCACCATTTTAGTTGCCCTTCTTTGTACACTCTATGTATTTATATCCTTCTGGAGACATGGTTTCCAGAACTGGATACAGTATTCCAGATGAGACCATACCAATGACCTATACAGTGGCATTATTACTTCTTTTTTTCCTGCTACTGATTCTTCTCCCTATGCAACCAAGCATCTAACTTGCCTTTCTCATTGCTTTGTTGCATTGCTTCCCTGCCTTTAAGTCACATGAAATAGTGACTCCTAAATCCCTTTCCTCCTAAGTAGTTTCCATTATAGTACCCTTGATACTATATTTAGCCTTTGGGTTTTTGAGACCCAAGTGCATGATTTTGCATTTTTTAGCATTAAACTGTAGTTGCCACGTTCTTGACCATTTCTCAAGCCTAGCTAGGTCATCAATCATTTGTTTTACCCCTCCCGGTGTGTCTACCCTATTGCATATCTTTGTATCATTTGCAAAAAGGCATACTTTCCCTTCAATACCATTTGCAATGTCACCAACAAAGATATTAAAAAGAACTGGTCCAAGTACAGATCCCTGGGGTACTCCACTGGTAACATTTCCCTCCATAGATTGCACTCCATTTACTGCAACTGTCTGTTTCCTATCCTGCAACCAGATTCTTATCCATTTAACTGTCTTACAATCCACCCCCACGCTTTCAAGTTTATTAAGCACTCTGCAATGTGGGACAGTGTCAAATGCCTTACTAAAGTCTAGACATACTACATCTAAAGCTCCCCCTTGATCTATTATTTTCATCACAGAGTCAAAAAAGTCAATAAGATTTGTTTGGCATGATCTCACACCAGTAAATACATGCTGTTTTGGATCCTGTAAGTTGTTTGATTTAAGATATTCCACAACTCTTTCTTTTAATAGTTTTTCCATTACTTTCCCTACTACTGATGTAAGGCTTACTGGTCTGTAGTTACTTGCTTCTTCCTTGATTCCACTTTTGTACAGTGGAACTACATTCGTTATTTTCCAGTCATCTGGAATGGCATGTTAATGGTGCCACCAGCACATCTTTTAGCTCTTTTAGTATCCTTGGGTGTATCCCATTCGGCCCCATTGATTTATCCACTTTTAATTTAGTTTAGGGTCATTAATACATGACAACTAACAGGCAAAAAACATGATTCATTATAAAATGACCCTAGGACTTTCTGCCATATTAAAGGACTCTGCAGCAACATAACTACCTCTGGTTTAAATTTCTAAAGAACATTGAAATTCAATTAACTTCCCCCTTTGCTGACCTGCTGAGGGACTCATGCAACAATGCCACTAATTCCGGTTCAAAAAGCTTAATGCTGGTAGTGGCATCTTCTAAAGGACCCCATGCTTTTCATCCCCTTGGTTTGATGCTTCTAGGCTTGTAACACTAGTGCTGCTATACTTTTAGGGGATGGCAACAATGGTTTATTTTCTTCATTTCTTACAACTAATATAAGATGCATGCTGATGATCATCAGCAGCAGCAGGATTTCGCCCCAGAGGCTGAGCACCTATAACTGACCAGCCTCCAAACACACGAGCCTTTTGTTTTTATGTCACATCTACACACCCCTCACACCACAGTCTATGCCCCCTTTATGCAGCGATTTGTTGCACATCTGCAGTGCGAAAACGCACATTTTGTGATGATAAAGCCCCTTTATTGCTTTAAGTTTAATACATTTATTCACTTTAAACTCTGAAGGCAACCTTTTCCCATCCACGACAATTGCGTACTTTACAGTTCATTTTAAGACTAGACCGAACAATATACCTGGCTAGGAGGGTAATTCAGAGTTGATCGCAGCAGCAAATTTGTTAGCAGTTGGGCAAAACCATGAGCACTGCAGGGTGGGGCAGATATAACATGCACAGAGAGTTAGATTTGGGTGGGGTGTGTTCAAACTGAAATCTAAACTGCAGTGTAAAAATAAAGCAGCCAGTATTTACCCTGCACAGAAACAAAATAACCCACCCAAATCTAACTCTGTCTGCAAAGGTTATATCTGCCACACCTGCAGTGCACATGGTTTTGCCCAACTGCTAACAAATTTGCTGCTTCGATCAACTCTGAATTACCCCCATGGTACCTACTTCACTGACTTTCATATCAACTAACACACAATTAACTGCATGCTTTAGATCAAGAAGCACTTCAAGCTCTCAAAAATTACTTTATAAACAGCTGTTAAAAAAACATGCATTTTCATGCACAGAAATCAAGGACAGAGAAATCCTTAATATCACCAAGCATTAACAAAAGCAAATTTCTTTATTTTTAGTATGGTTCACTCAAAGTGCAACACAATTAAATTAGATATTTTCTTTTTTAAGGCAACCTTAACTGAATGATTCATGAGCAGTTATCTAGTATATTGTCAGAGAGTTTGTGATGTAGGGATCATGAAAATGACAATTTTCCATATATGACCTAATCATGTATATTCTGTATGAAAAATGTTCTTTTCATACTGATTGACAAAT
Source organism: Pseudophryne corroboree (assembly GCF_028390025.1). NCBI lineage: Eukaryota > Metazoa > Chordata > Amphibia > Anura > Myobatrachidae > Pseudophryne > Pseudophryne corroboree. The sequence continues at coordinate 374,314,505 of NC_086447.1, read as the reverse complement.
TACAAGTCTATACTTAACTAGCCAGTGTCTGCTTTAAGCCACAAGCCATTTGGCATGGTTGGAAAGAAGTGTAGGTTTGCTCTTCACAGCAGGAGGTCAAGTGTAGGAAACACTTTCCCTGAGAAATGCCCTCTCCAGAGACAATAAGACTGCACAGAGGACAAGATCTTCTGAAGACAAAGGTATATGCTGATATGGAATCTGAGAATATGTCCCCTCTTCTAAAGCGGACAGTTGTGTGCATCTGCATTTCTGACTTCTAAAAGGTTTCCTGCCAAATAGCTTAGCTAATCATACATCATGAACACTTCTGACATACAGTCACTTCTGGAATTTAAATGTTTCAATTTCAATGGTGGAGGTGTGTGTCAAGCAGCAGTTTGTTGGAGATAAAAAAATGTGTTAAAACTGAATGGGTGTCATTCTCTTAAGGTAGCCACATGGCTAGGATGCCCCCAGCCTCTATCAGGAGAGACCTTACGCTGTGATATCTGAACTTTGTTTTACCCTTTTTATTTTCTTTGAAATTGTCTGTAACCTTTGTATGCTTTTGAAGTTATGCTTGAAATGAAAACTTAATTTCTAATTCTGATGCACATGCTACCGATTTTTAAAGCATATATACTCTGGGAAGAACTGAAGGGCTGCTGTGGGAGGAGTTCCATCCTAGATTAATCCCTTTGGTAGTGGCAGACAGATATATTTTATTGTTAGGATAATTTGCAAAACACCAACGTTTTGACCACCCGACTTGGAAGGAGTTCTGAGTGTGGGTGGATTGTGACAGAGTTCATAGAGTAGAACAGCCATATAACATACATCTACCTTCCCTCATATTATCTATATGATTTGAGTTTCTAGCACCTTAGGTTAATATCAATGACATCCCCTAATCCTCCTTCAGTTATTTTATTTGTGAGCATACCCTATTTTGTCATTTATGATTATTTACATGAAAAAGCCTCAATAAAAAAACTATTTAACCAAAACACTACTACAGAAAGACTGGTAGCAATTTGTGAACTATTGAGTGCCAAGAATATGTTATTTTTTTGAAACAGTTATATTTTTCATTGATATCCCATTGTTAAATTATTTTTTGGCCTAACTTTAGATGACTAAATACTGTAGTGTTGTTTGTTACTGGAGGATATAGTCACTAAAGTGCAGTTTTTAGAAGTGGAGATGTTGTCCATAGCAACCAGTTAGATTATATTTATCATTTGTCTAGCACCTTCTAGAAAATAATAGCTAGGAATCAGATTGGTTGCTATGGACAACATCTCCACTTCTAAAAACCTGCACTTTAGTAAATATACCCTTAGGAATCCAGTACAGCTATCTATATTCAATAATAGCTACTATAATACAAAATGTGGCAATTCCATACGCAATAAAGCGGTTTGGGTTTTTTTTTGTTTTTTTTTACAAAACATCTGAACTACTGTACCTTGCTAAAATGAATCTGCTAACCAAAGAAAACAAATTACAGTGACTATACAAAGAAGCCAAATGTAAAAAATGAATTACAATAATGTAATATTTATTGGCAATCATAACTATTTCACTGTACATTGACTGTAACTGGATCAAAATAAAAACTTTGCAGTTAAAAACTACAGGTAATCACAAAGTTTTACTTGAAATTTGGGGAAAGTAATTAAAAAAAATACATAAATAAAACTGGTGAAACCAATTTTAAGTTGTGAGATTGAGATATCTTGTAAGTGAATAGACGTTACTGTATTTGGCTGGAAGGCTAGTATAATTTTCAACATCTAGCCAAAAATAAGCTGAATCACAGTTTGCTTTCTCCTACTGTTTGTATCTGTTATTTGATGTCTGCAAATATATCTTTGCTTGCCTGTATCAACATGACTCGGGTGTGCGTCATATCACTAGTCTCCTGGATTGTGATTCGACGTACACACAAATACAATACACATGTCCACATTGTCTGTCATTGAGATGGGTCACTGACTAATTGTGTTATCAGAGAACGACACTTTGGTGCTTCCTCCTATTCATCTTGTCCTCCCGTTTGCTTTCGTTTCCCTCCACCCTCACAGCATACTGCAGAGGCTGCTTATAATGCAGAGAACTGGACCTACTGAGATTGTACACGGTGTAATTATTATTATTATTATTATTATGATTTATATAAGTTTCTACTCATATCTTTTGCACTCCATGTATGTAGAAAATCTGCTTCAAGGCTAATATGGAATTCTTTTCCCTCCCAGACATTATGCAGTGTTTCTATACATGGATGCTGTGCAGATAGTGCAGACATTGACAGGCTAGGGGCAGCTAATAATTAACAGTTGGAAAATATATGATAGAAGCTAGTCAGGTAGAGTATAATCATGCAGCTAAATCCTTGCGCAAGAAATTATGCAGAAAGCTAGGAAAGAGACAGAGGAGAGTGTAAAACTATTGGAATGGGGAAAGCGTGGGCACAGTGAGAAGGAAGAAGACTAAAATGGAAGAGGAGTGAGATGAGAGGGGCGAGGCGTAAGAAGGAGGGTTTGGAAATTGAATACAAAGTGTGAACATGCAAAGGGCAGAGAGCAACAATATTGTTCCATATACACGTAAAGCAAAAAAGGTTTCTGAATATTTTTAGAATATTACCAACATTATTGCAGACCAATGTAGTTTAAAATATATAATCACCCTTCCTGCTGGCCGGCAGGGGCACAGTTAACTCTGTGCTTACTGTAGGTAGTTTTTATATATTTGTTGATTTTTTTAATAAATGCAATCTCTTCACAGCATCCAATCCACCATATTATCTACATACTTGTCTCCAGCATTAAGAACTCTGCTTTTTGCTGGTGTCTGCCTGATCGTAGAGATTTACTGTAGAGACAAATTAAGCCAAAAGAGTAAGAAGGGTGATCAACGTAACATGCCCTGTATAAGTAGATTGTAGGTTTGTGTGATAACAGACTGGGGGGGGAGGAGGTGGGGAGGGGGGGTATGACAGTGTGACTGTGTGGGTGGACTGAGGTGTTTTCAGTAGCACCTCTGTAGAGGTGGTAAATGTGTAAAGGTGGTAGAAGCAGTGTTGTACAGATGACACTCACAGTGCTGTATGAAAAAGTAAGCTGCAGATTTATACAACATACATAAGGTTATATTGAGGTGACACAGTATTTGGGTGGCAGTGGGCATGCACTGGAAATGACATATGACGTAATGGCTGCAGATTAAACAGTATGACAAGTAGTATAGTGTGTGGAGTTTGAGGGTTAGCAGTGTTACACTGTTTGGGGGAAGGGTGTTCAGAACGAATTTCAGCCTTGTTTCCATGGCAACTTCTAGTTCTCTCTCTCTCACATCAGCCCCAGATTACCATGGAAACAGAAAAACTTTCCCAGCTTTATATTTGTCTGCATAAATTTATAAAAAGTATCCAAAACATTGGGGGGGGGGGGGGGGATTCAGTACAGGATGTAGGTGATTGCATGGCATCCACCACTACACTTCACCCTGTTGATGTTGCTTTTAACTGGTTGCATACACACTGCCACTGGACTTTGTGCACAGATATAGCAAGTTCATTATTCCTGAAATGCTTAAAACCCCTGTTGCTTAGATTCTATTAATAACACCCTGATGACATATGTAGCTTCTAACACAACAGGAGACATAACTACTTTATCACACACATTTGTCCCCATCCTGTGACTACACTGTACCAGTGCTTAGGTGTAACAGCCATATAAATATGTAAATGCAGAATGCCAAAGTCTGGCCAAACTAAAAATGGACTCCTCACAGTCAATATGATAATTTAAGATTACATGCACCCTGCTGTTCAGACTCAGCCTCAGGTTCACCTACATTGCCCTATGTATTTATGTGAATGGCCATTGTGTTTACTAGTGGGATATATTACCCCATTCAGTTTAAGCTGCATTCTATACAGTTAAAATTATGCTGATGAGAATGCAACTTACGCAGAGGGGCAATACAGGCTGAACACAGGGCGAACCTTAAAGGTGTCTGGAAGTGCTTACATGTTCATTTACTTTAAAACAGAAAGGTTATTGTGTGCCTGGTGGCCTCTGCTTTATGGAGCCTCTCAATTTATAAAACACGACGCCATACCAGAAGGTCCAGAATTTTGTCTCCTTTTTAAATCCAAGATCCTGACTAGCGCCTATGAAAAAAATAATGTCACCTTAGTAATGCAGTAGGGTGGTGATTCCTACACATTGGAAATCCTTGTAATGCTTTTATTGGACATCTCTTGCCATTTACTAATTTGATCTTGTTTCAATATTTTTAATGTTCTCATACAATGTTACTATGTTGTCTCTACACTTATGTAATGTATCCAGTTCCAGTGACACATCAGTCTTTAAAGGCAAGGATACATACCAGCTCTTAGTTGTCACTCTGTATTTGGGCATTAAATGATGCAGGTATTTTAGTATTTTCTTAGGGAGGCACTCAATATCCCGGCTGTTGGGATCCCGACCGCCGGCATACCGACAACTATTCTCCCGCTTGGGGTGTCCAATACATGCCTGGAGGGAGAATAAATAGCGTGGTGCGCGTAGCACGCCACCGTGCCAGCAGCATGGTGAGAGCAACGAGCCCGCAAGGGTCTCTTTTGCGCCTACCCCGCTGCTGGCATGCCGGTGCTCAGGATCCCAGTGCCGGCGTACTGGGCGCCGGGATCCCGAGTGTCAGTATAACGTAGTACACCCTTTTGTTATAATACAGTGATTCCCAAACTTTTTTGAATCACGGCGCCCTAGAGTATCAGAATTATTTTCACAGCACACCTAGTCCAAAAGTTTCTCATCGATAAATTCAGAGAAAAATATTAAATCTAGTAAACCGAGTTTATACGTCATCCTTAGGGTCAATCATGTGGTGAGGAACAATATTTGCTTCTGTTTGTCCACATATTTTATAATTGGCAGCCACACGCACTAGTTTTGCCTATTACAAAGACAATAAATAGTTTGATTTGGTCCTGGGTCACCAACCTGAGGCACCCCTGCAAGTGTCCCACAGCATCCCCAGGGTGCCACAGAACACAGTTTGAGAGTCATTGGTATATACTGAAATGCCATACATTTCAACCCAAGATACTTTAACAACCGTAAGGGGGGTACTCATGGAGCGATCGCTGCTTAAATCTAAGCAATCTGACCAGATTGCTTAGATTTTAAGCAGTGATCACTCTGTGTGTACCCCCCACCGCGATAGCGATGTGCAGCCCCGTGCATCGCTATCGCTGGTGCTAGACTGACCTGCATGCAGGCTCAATCTAGCAGGTCGCTCATTTCACCCGCTGAGCGTCCCCCCCATCTCCCACCGCACGCTCATCACACATCGCGCTGTGCTGAGCGGGGAGAGAGATGTGTGCTGAGCGTTGAATACGGCCCTTAACAGTTCTATCTAACAAACAGCCAACCATCTGTATGATAGGATTTCTATCACGTCAGAGCGAGATAGTTAAGATGAATATTAGCAGGAATTCTTCTACGCTAAACTCTCCTTGCTGGACAATCTTGAGGAACCTGGCCCAACATCAAACATGGCCACCAAGGACTCCCTGACGAAGACCCACACGGGTCGATACGCGTAGGAGCATTACAGATTTAACAGTGTGTGATTCATTGCTGCACAATCACACAGAAACACCTCACATTCAATACAGCCCAGCCGTTTGACGTGCAGTGACCCCGAAGGTTTACAGAGAAGAGAGCGGAGACCGGAGTCACGTAACCGCAAACTCCGTAACCAGGAAGAAGATCTGAGACCAAGAGCTGCAGGACGAACAGTGAAACCGAGTGGAGACGGACGCCAGGAAGTAACCTCAGGAGACGCAGGTAACAGCTCTGTATGGGGGGAAGGACACGGCTGACGGTCCCGATCGGGTCTCGAAGCCAGTGTCACTTTCCCAACAGAGACAGGCCCGCTACCCTTAGATCTGGCTGACGGACGGCGTCTGTAGTAATGGGCGCTGTCCGGCAGTTCAGTCAGAGGTAGGCAGCGGCCAGTCCAGAGCGATTAGTATACCGATCCCTTTGAGTTCTCCCCCCGTACATCCACCAGGGGTACCCCGCTCACTGATGCAACAAAGGATCCCTTCAAGGACAACATCTTTATAATTTATTCCTGAGCAGACTTTTACCACAAACAGACTTATATACTCAAATTGGAATAATACCAGGCTGCGACTGTGTTGTAAACTATAAAGTCAGAGGCATTGCAGACATTCATAGTGCAAAGCGAGGAGGTGGGACGCCACGCTCCATCGTAGCACAGTGTTTTGGACTCACAAACATTATTGTGTTTTCTTTACAGAATTCTTTCTAATCTTTTCTTTACTCACATATTTCCTTTATTTCAGTATTTAGAGATTCTGTACCATTGTACCTTAATAATTTTTCCCCCCCCTTTTCTTCTCTTTTGGTAATATAGGTACATTATTTATAGATATAGTTTATTATAACATACATTTATATATTGACAGATATAGGTTTATTAAACCATACATTGCGAATTGATACACCTTCAGGCGCATTTGCAAAACCCATTTTTCTTCTGTTGATTACCACTTGTGAGGTTGTGGGTTTAACCTCATTTGCAAATTTGCTGCCAATATCTATACCCATAACAGTAGAGTGCAGGGTACAAAACAAAATTGTTGACTCTGAGTTCTTTAACAACTTGATATTATATACTCTTATTTGTCTCTGCTGATCCCTACAGAGTAGATTTTAGGGACACCTCAAACAATCTAGGTTCTTCCTAAGCATGAATCATCCTAATCTCCGCTAACTCAATGACACTTGAAAGACCAGGCTGTGTATCATCTATAACCAAACATAGATTTGGTTCTTTCCTGTCCCTGCATATTAAAGCCAAGTATACACTGGCAGATATTTTGGTTGGGTTGACAATTGGTCCGATTATTCGCCTAGATGGGGGAGGGGGGGGTCCTGATATCCGTGCTACACACTTTAGTTTATGCCCTGAGAAATCACCCCTTTTCTCTTGAAATCTCAAGAAATTGGTTGATGGAAAGCCGTTTAGGCTGTTAAGTGTTTAGCGTAAAGTGTTATGAGATATTAATATGAAAAACAGAGTTACACCGAATTAAAAACGGAAGGACAACGATCTATCTGCCGTATCTACTCCAAAAGGAATACGTTCATCAGACTACTGTGAGTTAACTAATTCACCACCTCCAACACCTGTTGAATGCTCAACCTGGACAATGCCAGTGGTGCACGTGGGGGGGTTGGGGGGTTTCTGGGTATCCAGAAACTGCCCTGATTGAACAAGCTTTTGTTTTTATGGGGATGGACGGACACTGGACAGAGGCAGCTCTTTACACTGTCACAGTGACTGCCGCAGCCAGCGTAGCCACTTGTGGCTACTACAGCTGATGGCCGCGGGGAGCTGCAGGCGCTCTGCAGGAGCTGTGAACACCCTGCATCTGCAGCAGTGTCGGGCACCCTGCAGCGCTGGCAGAATAACTAAAGCGGTGGCAGCAGCGGCGGGATATGCAGGCACTCACTCTGCATAGAGCTCTGGAGTGGCAGGCAGTTGGCTGCACTGTTATGCTGCAGAAGTTAGGACTGTATGTGTACGTATATTTATTTATGTATTTATATTATGTTGTGGTTAATTTAATCTATTTTTAATCTGCTGAGCGCTGCCTCCAGTTCGTTGTATATTTGTATTCCATTCAGAAGACACCGGGGTAGTGGGGAGACACCAGTCTTACCCTAGGGAACTGTTGTGCGTGCGTGTGTATGTGTGTGTATATATAAATATATATATATATATATATATATATACATATACACACACACACACACACACCATATATGTATCTGGAAACCCCACCTTAGAAATCCTGCAGTTGCCACTGAACGCGTACTGAACTCCCTGCCTGGATATTTTAAAGATGGGAAGTAGTTGATAGATAGACAGTTACAAGGTCGACAATCAATAGTTCAACACTACAGGGTTGACAGTCAAAAGGTCGACACGAAAAAAGGTTGACACACTTTTTTTAAATAGATTTTTAATTTTTTTACCACTTTTGCTGCATTTACTATCCATGTCACAAACTATTACCTATAGTAACCTTGTGGGGAGCGAGTGAGCCCGCATTTCATACATTTTTGTGAAATATGTTTAAGAACACAAACTAGCATAAAAAAAATGTACTTTGTATGTGTCGACCTTTTTCATGTCAACCTTTTGACCCTGTCAACCTTTATGCTGTCTATCTTCTGTATCACACCCTTAAATACTTGCTGCTCAAAAAAACTGTTGCTTTTTGATTACCAAAAAATTATTGACTACATCTACTCTACCAATTTCAGTTTGCCTCTATTCCCTTAAATGTCCTGTCTGCATTGCCAGTGCTGTTTAGCACACCTACTTTTAACATTGTTTATTTTAGTATTTTCTTTCTCACCATTTTTAGATTATTCCTCTGAACAGCACTGCAGTTATACTTGTAAGCTTACCTGCACTGCTTTTTAAGCTACAATTCTGCCAATTTAACTGCAATCCGTATCTACTGTACATACCAAAACTCAACAGCTCAGCCTTATTATTATTATCATCAGTTATTTATATAGCGCACACATATTCCGCAGCGCTGTACAGAGAATATTTGCCCATTCACATCAGTCCCTGCCCCAGTGGAGCTTACAATCTATATTCCCTATCATATGCACGCACAGACACATTCACGCTGGGGTTAATTTTGTTGGGAGTCAACTAACCTACTGGTATATTTTTGAATTGTGAGAGGAAACCAGAGTACCCGGAGGAAACCCACGTATATATGGGGAGAATATACAAACTCCACACAGTTAGGGGCATGGTGGGAACCGAACCCATGACCTCAGTGCTGTGAGGCAGTAATGCTAACCATTACACCAATCCGTACTGCCTAGAGTACCTATGCTAGGATTTGCCTTCTACACCTGTATTCACTGTCAGGCTTTTCTACCTGTCACCTATCTTTACCCCTGCCAAACCCCCCAAACCAGCATACTATCCATGTTAGCCTCTTTCTCTACTCCCAGAGCCAACCACTACACCACCTCGGCTCTGTCCCAAACCAATCATCTCTGCCTGCTCTCAACTCCCCCCAAGATCCATCCCACCCCCTCAAACCCAGCCAATCTTATCCACATTTCCCATACCCCCTCCCTAAAATTCTCCTGTGCCCTCTGGAATGCCAGATCCATTTGCAACAAACTGCCCACTATCCATGACCTCTTAATTTCCCATACTCTCAACCTTCTTGTCATCACTGGTCCAACCTCATCCTGAGCTGGTGAACAATATGCATTACTTTGCTGTTCATCGTTTCTTTACCTTGTACGTCCGTCCCCACTGGTTTACTTTTGTCCTCACCATTTGTTATGCCTGGGCACTGTGACGCCGCTGGCTGCACACTCTGCCAGCAGAAACCTATGCAGTGCACCCCAGATAGTTGCCTCGGATGGTTCCTCCGTGGGCAGGATGTCCCTCACGTGTATCTACTCATACAGGGTGTACCATACTAACACATGTGCCAGTTTCTCCCTATATGCCTCAGGTCCTTGTATGGATTATCTCCCACAGCATAAACTTTTTAGTGCGCTCAACATGACTACTTCACCTGATATGCCTGTGGATGGGTTGAAAAATACATGGGCTTGACTGTTGTGCTGGGACCCTACTCCTAGCATTAGGCTGCTGTAATATTTCACTTTGTGTCATTTCTTCTGGGAGTGGTAAACCTACGTAGCACAACCAATGAGTCTGCCTCCCCTGGTACTTTTTATGGGTGTGATATATAACACTTAGACGTTATTACCCAAATGTCTGCACCTACCCTACTCTATGCCTATTGTCAACGCTTAAAGTGGTCATAGAGAGGTGGTGGAACTCACCTCCTCCCCCCCCCCCCATGCAATAAAGGTATTGCAAAAAGTTGACCGAAAGTAACCTCACCGTTGACCACAAAGTTCCCACCATTGGTTACAATGGAGCGCATAGGCGCTACATTGTAACACTGCCGTGTGCTGCCTGACATACACTACAGGAGCACACAGCCAATCAGGAGGGTGCCACAACGTGGCGCTCCCTGATTGGCTGAAGGAACCCTCTTAGACAGAAGTCAGGGGGGGTTCCTGGCAGTCGGGGAAAGGGGTCCCATGTGAAAACATGGGGCCCCTTTCAGTGCGTGGTCGTGTATCCGTTTTTTTTTATTTTGCAAAGTACGTGGATTACAAATAGAAAAGAAGAGGACCGAACTACACTGGATTATGTGAGTATAATTTTTCCAACAGGTACCCCATGGATTCTACATGGAGAAGAGGACCGACCCTCGTGTGAACATAGGTAAGTATGTGTGTATGGAGGTGTGGATGTATGTATTAAACTTTTACTTTCAAGGTGTGTGTCTTCTGTTTTTATTGGGGTATTTTTTTAGTAGTAGTACTACTACTACAGGTACCAGCGGGCCCGGTTTTCCACCGCATGCTGGTACTTGTGGTTCTCCAATTACCAGCTTGCGGGGGAGGCTTGCTGGGACTTGTAGTACTGCTACTAAAAACAATATTCAATTTTTGACAAAAAGGCTATCAGCCCCCCATCCGCAGCCCTTGGATGGGGGGAACAGCCTCGGGCTTCACCCCTGGCCCTTGGGTGGCTGGAGGGGGGACCCCTTGATTGAAGGGGTCCCCACTCCTCCAGGGTACCCCGGCCAGGGGTGACTAGTTGGGTATGTAATGCCAGGGCCGCAGGGACCAATATAAAAGTGTCCCCCGGCTGTGGCATTATGTATCTGGTTAGTGGAGCCCGGTGCTGGTTTCAGAAATACGGGGGACCCCTACGCTTTTTGTCCCCCTTATTTTTGGAACCAGGACCAGGCGCAGAGCCCGGTGCTGGTTGTTTAAATATGGGGGAACCCCTGTCACTTTTTTCCCCATATTTTTACAACTAGGACCGGCTCAAAGAGCCCGAGGCTGGTTTTGCTTAGGAGGGGGGACCCCACGCATTTTTTTTTCAAGATTTTAACAATGATTTATTTTTTAATAAAGGTGCACAATGAAGCCCAGCACGGATCTCACAGATCCGGCCGAGTTTCATTGTGTTAAAGTCGGCAGTGTTTTACAATTCACTCACGTAAAACACTGCAAAAAAAAAACGAATGACATCGACATCGGTAAATACGAAAATGTAGAATACGACAGCTTAGTAGATTAGTCGTAATAAATTCAAAAAGTTGCAACTTTACACTTTCGATGTCATTCGTGATTGAACTTTAACCTCAATCGGGAAAATACGATTTTTAGTAAATATACCCCCTAGAGTCCATTTTCTGTTCACTGCACCAATGAATATAGGCTTGCCATATTCGTGATAAATTCGAGCTGAGGAAGGTTTCGTTGCTCTGAGCTGAGGAAGGTTTCGTTGCTCTGAGCATTGTTTGAATTACTTGTTGTGTGAATCCCCTTGACTTCAGGATAGAGGTTTCGAGAGCCACGCCATGAAAGACAGTCGATCCAGATGTCTGTGACAGCAAGGACCCTGCGTCAGTAGATCTGGACGTTGAGGGAGCAGGAATAGAGCATCCATCGACATTCTCTGCAGATCTGTGTACCAATGTCTTGTGGCCCAAGGCCGAGCTATTAGGATCACGGCACCCTTTCATTGCTTTATCTTTCTCACCACCCTGGGTAATAAGATGATTGGAGTAAAAACATAGGTCAGATGAAAGTCCCATCCCACCGATAGGGCATCCACAAAGATCGCTCTGGGATCCTTTGTTCTTGACCCGTATGCGAGAACTTTGTTGTTCTGACGGGACGCCATGAGATCTATCTCTGGTAACCCCCACTTGTCTACTAGAGTCTGGAAGACCTCCGGGTGTAGAGCCCATTCACTTGCCTGAATGGCGTGTCGACTGAGAAAATCCACTCGCCAGTTTAGGACTCCCGGAACGAACACTGCGGACAAGGCTGGATAATGAAGTTCTGCCCACTTTAGTGTATGACTTACCTCCTTCATAGCTTTTTGGCTGCGAGTTCCTCCCTGGTGGTTGAGGTACGCTACCTCCTGAATCCTTGACTGAACTTTGGATATCTTGTTCAGAGGTAAAAATACTCTTTGAAGGCTTGAATCCAGTACAGCCCCAAAGTGAGTCATCCGCTGTGACGGAACCAGAGATGATTTTGCCCAATTTATGAGACACCTAGGCTTCTGCAGACACGTTGTCTGTTGCAGATGACACAGGAGCAATTCCTGAGACTGTGCCAGGATTAAGAGATGGTCGAGGTATGGAAAAATTCTTATTCCCTGCTGGCAGAGATAAGCTGCCATTACCACTATAATTTTGGTAAATACTCTGGGGGCTGTGGCTAACCCAAAAGGTAGGGCCTGGAACTGAAAATGCTGTTGGATGATAGTGAACCTGAGATAGCACTGATGGGACAGTACTATAGGAACATGTAGGTAAGCATCCTGGATATCCAGGGATACCATATAATCCCCTGGCTCCATGCCCAAAATGATGTAACGTAAAATCTCCATATGAAACAGAGTTACCCAAATGTACTTGTTCAACACTTTGAGATTGAGTATTGGCCAGAATGACTCATTTGGCTTCTGAATTAGAAACAGGTTGGAGTAAAAACCCTGTCCTCATTGTGCAGGAGGAACTGGAATGATTACCCCTGACTGAATCAATTTCTGAACTGCTCTTGCAAAGCCCTGGCCTTTGTCTCTACCCGAGACGGGCTGGTACAAAAAACCTTTGAGGACGGTGTTTCTTGAAGGCAAATGCATGACCGAGAGATACCGCTTCCTGCACCCAGGCATCTGTTGTAGACTGCTGCCAGATCTGACCAAACTGAAGTAGTCGGCCCACCACACTGGAATCCTCCAGGTGGAGGCCCACACCATCAGGCTGATGGCTTATTTTCTGTTTTACCAACCGGTCCTCTGGCAGCCCAATGCTTTTTAATCTTACCAGACTTGTTGTACTGGGGCTGTTTTCCATCACTTTTCCCTTTAGCTTTTCCTTGAGACTGAACTTTAAGTTTGAATTTGTATGTGGAAGGAAACTTTACTTTCTTGGAGTCTGCTTCTGACTCCAAAATATCTGTCAATTCTTTACCAAAAAGAATATCTCCAGAGAAAAGTAAAAATAGGACTTTAATACCTACCGATAACTCCTTTTCTCCTAGTCCGTAGAGGATGCTGGGGACTCCAAAAGGACCATGGGGTATAGACTGGATCCGCAGGAGACATGGGCACACTAAAAAGACTTTGACTGGGTGTGAATTGGCTCCTCCCTCTATGCCCCTCCTCCAGACCTCAGTTATAGGAACTGTGCCCAGGAGAGATGGACATTTCGAGGAAAAGGATTTTTGTTAAACTAAGGGTGAGAAACATACCAGCTCACACCACAAACACACCGTATAACTGGAATAGCAGGAATACCAGATAACAGTATGAACGAAAAAACAGCAACAGCTGAACATAATCGATACACAACCATCGTGTAACCGAAAACAACAACCAACAATACAACTGCAAGTAACAGTACGCACTGGGATGGGCGCCCAGCATCCTCTACGGACTAGGAGAAAAGGATTTACCGGTAGGTATTAAAATCCTATTTTCTCTTACGTCCTAGAGGATGCTGGGGACTCCAAAAGGACCATGGGGTCTATACCAAAGCTCCAGGCCGGGCGGGAGAGTGCGGACGACTCTGCAGCACCGATTGAGCAAACATGAGGTCCTCCTCAGCCAGGGTATCAAACTTATAGAACTTAGCAAAAGTGTTTGAACCCAACAACGTAGCTGCTCAGCAAAGTTGAAGTGCCGAGACCCCTCGGGTAGCCGTCCAAGATGAACCCACCTTCCTGGTAGAATGGGCCTTTACTGACTTCGGCAATGGCAACCCAGCCGAAGAGTGAGCATGCTGAATCATATTACAAATCCAGCGTGCAATAGTCTGCTTGGAAGCAGGATTTCCAATCTTGTTGGAAGCATACAGGACAAACAGTGTTTCCGTTTTCCTAACAAGAGCCGTTCTGGCGACATAAATCTTTAAAGCTCTTACAACATCAAGAGACTTTGGGACTGCGACAGCCTCCGTAGCCACAGGTACCACAATAGGCTGATTTATGTGAAACGACGAAACCACCTTCGTCAGAAATTGTTGGCGAGCCCTCAATTCCGCTCTATCCACATGAAAAATCAAATATGGGCTCTTGTGAGACAAGGCCGCCAATTCTGACACTCGTCTGGCAGACGCCAAGGCCAAAAGCATGACCACTTTCCAAGTGAGAAACTTTAACTCAACCTTTCGCAAAGGTTCAAACCAGGGAGACATAAGAAACTGTAGCACTACTTCAAGATCCCACGGGGCCACGGGTGGCACAAACGGAGGATGGATATGCAGCACTCCCTTCACGAACATCTGAACCTCAGGAAGGGCGGCCAATTCTCTTTGAAAGAAAATAGATAAAGCCGAAATCTGCACTTTGATGGAACTCAATTTCAGGCCTGCATCCACGCCTGCCTGCAAAAAATGGAGGAAACGACCCAAGTGAAACTCCTCCGCAGGAGCTGCTTTGGTTTCACACCACGACACATATTTTCTCCAAATACGGTGATAATGTTTTGCCGTGACATCCTTTCTAGCCTTAAGGAGAGTGGGGATGACCTGCCCGGGAATACCTTTCCGGGCTAGGATTTGGCGTTCAACCTCCACGCCGTCAAACGCAGCCGCGGTAAATCCAAAAATACGCATGGCCCCTGCAGTAACAGGTCCTCTCTTAGAGGAAGCCGCCAAGGATCTTCTACGAGTAACTCCTGAAGATCCGGATACCAGGCCCTCCGTGGCCAATCTGGAACGACGAGTATTGCCTGAACCCTTGCTCGTCTTATAATCCAATCAATAAGGATGCTAGGCAACGAGACGCCAGTAATCCAAATCAGCAGGATGGTAGACCACGTGATGCCACCTTCTGTAGTAGACGCTATGGTATGACGCATGAATGTTCTGCCATAGCAACAGACCCGCCCGCTCATGGCCGCGATAAGAATATCAGCACCCGGGACGGTGTCTAATTAGCAAGGTTCGTACGGAGCATTTGACTCTCCACAATACGGGCCTTTTTTCCCATCCTTTTCTTCTCCTCTCTCTTCCTTTTCTTTTCTCTTCTTCTATTTTCTTTCCTGATCTCTGTGCCCTGACAACTAGGACCTCCCTGTAATTACTCACGAGCCTATGGTATCGCAAGCAGGTTGCTACGCAACCACACCAACACAACGGCTTCCGCTGACGCCAGCGGGGGCTGAATAACTAATTAGATAAGATAAAGCAGCTATTGGCTGACTAGCAATGATCAGGGCTTTTAAACCCGGCACAGTAATAGATTAGCTGCAATGGAAGTGAACAAGCCCGCTTGACGGGTGAAACGCGTTTTCCGACCAAGTATGCAGTAGGACCTTGAACCTCTGAGATAGCCATGGAATAGGACCTAATCTCGGGAGAATATCAATAATACAAATCATCTCTTTAACTGACCCAGGGACCTGGGCGGTATCCGGTATTGAGTCTGATATTTTTCTTAATATATTTTTTCTTATCAGAACATCTGAACTCCAAGTAACAACTAGGGAAGTTTGCACAGCATCTGGTGAAGATGGTAACACAGTGTATAGCATAACACACCATCCAAAATTGAAAAATGAGTGTTTACCGGATGGTGCCTAAATTACCTGTCTGAGATATACTGTGTAACGATCTCCCACACTGGTATATGGGAGGGATCATAGATGTGGAAGGTGTTTCCTCAGATCAGGGTGATAATTTTGCGTGTGTAAACTAGATCCTTTTCAGAATTGTATATTTGCCGTATATCACTAACCTGTGTGATGTTAAACACTGGAGATGATAGCAATTATCTTTACACATGGGAAGGAGTTCACACTTGCCCAGGGTTGATACAATTTAGCAAAAATTGATTGATATGTTATTGTACTTCTCCCATATTCCCGCATATAATTTGAACCGTGGATGGTGACTCTCTGTTTGACATAGCTCTATATGCTGCAGATCATATGTGGACAAAAACAAGGGTATATTCACATTGAATCTATTTAGCAATTGCTGAAAACCTATATTGAATACCACTCAGATGTGAATTTGAATATATGTATCGCATCTTCTTCTTCTTCTCCAATTCGTCTTTTCATTTCTTACCTTATTTCGTGGACTCTCATCTACGATTCCTAGGAGTAATCCTGGGTCTAACATAGACAGCAGATCCACACTTTTTCTCAAATCTATTTAATAGGTGCACCCTCATTGGTGAGTAGGACACCTCGGCTACGTGTTACTATCATACCTCACCGCTAGAGGCCAATCTCGTCAGATCTTGGAAGCAAAACGGTGATGGGCTGGGTCAGTATCTGTGGGGTGACCCTCAGAGAATACCCAGTGTAGTAATTTGAGGTTGTTCTTTTCAAACTCAATACCAACAGCAGGATCACCACTGCTTCTTCTTTCTAATCTTTGACCCACCCTGATGCAATTCAGGCAGGAATCTGATCAAATGATAAATTGTTAACTTTAGTGATACATAGACGCATACCCCCACAAAGTCATGTACTGATTAAATATTCCAGTTATTGAGACAAGCATATGTGTCGACAGAGCACTCTAAATAATAGATGATGAGATGTGACAGCGGATATATGGGACATGTATTTCCCGTTGTATTAGATACCTATTCGTGCAAGACCTACTCAGGTCCCATTAAAACAAGCATCGCTTGTACTGGTAAGGCATAAGATAGATGTAAGACGACTGTGCCTACATCTTTTATGCCAGTCTATATTGGGTGTAGACCAAACCAGAACATACCATATTTTTTACTCCATTAATATGTTTGTGTTGTCTATGTTTTTTCTTTTTCTGTACAAACTCCATGGGGAGAATGAGTGGATACTGACCTTATTTTAACAAGGCATAATAAACGTTATGTTTTAATATTATCATTATAACTTCAACAAGAGTGCACCCAAACAAGAGTCTTCTGTATTCCATTTTTGCTCAAGCTGTTTTCTGACTCTGGGTGCACCACCAGACTTTAATTATAGATTTTCTCTGTATATATGAATACTGGTCCATATAAACACGGGTAATTCTGTAAGACTGGTGCGGAATCACCAACCTTCCTTGGTCGTCTTATAATCCTCAACACTCTTGGAATGAGAGGAAGCGGTGGGAACGCATAGACCGACTGAAATACCAACGGAGTTACCAGGGCATCCACTGCACTGGCTTGGGGGTCCCTTGACCTGAAACAATACCTCGGCAGCTTCTTGTTGAGGCGAGACGCCATCATGTCTATTTGTGGAATTCCCCAACGCCTTGTCACTTCTGCAAATACCTCTTGATGAAGAGCCCACTCTCCTGAATGGAGATCGTGTCTGCCGAGGAAATCTGCTTCCCAGTTGTCAACGCCCGGAAGGAAGACTGCTGACAGAGCGCTCACGTGCTGTTCCGCCCAGCGGAGAACTCTTGTGGCCTTCGCCATTGCCGCCCTGCTCTTTGTTCCGCCTTGGCGGTTTACGTACGCCACCGCTGTTATGTTGTCCGACTGGATCAGGACAGGGAGACCCTGAAGAAGGTTCTTCGCTTGCAGGAGGCCGTTGTAAATGGCTCTTAACTCGAGAACATTTATGTGAAGACAAGATTCCTGGCTTGACCATTTTCCCTGGAAACTTCTTCCTTGTGTGACTGCACCCCAGCCTCGGAGACTTGCATCTGTGGCCAGTAGGACCCAATCCTGGATTCCGAAGCGGCGTCCCTCTATAAGGTGAGCACCTTGCAGCCACCACAGGAGAGAAATCCTGGTCCTGGAAGATAGACTTATTTTCCGGTGCATGTGCAGGTGAGACCCGGACAATTTGTTCAGCAGATCCCACTGAAACACCCGGGCATGAAACCTGCCAAACGGAATGGCTTCGTAAGCCGCAACCATCTTCCCTAGCACTTGAGTGCATTGATGAATCAACACTCTTGCCGGTCTCAGAATCTCCTTGACCATGCTCTGGATTTCCAGAGCTTTTTCCGCCGGAAGAAACACCCTCAGTAGTTCCGTGTCTAGAATCATGCCCAAGAAGGGCAGCCGAGTTGTCGGAATCAAGTCAAACTTTGGCAAATTTAGAATTCAACCATGCTGTTGCAGAACGGTCAGGGAGAGTTCCACATTTCTTAGCAACTGCTCTTTTGATCTCGCCTTTATCAGGAGATCGTCCAAGTACGGGATATTTGTGACCCCTTGCTTGCGTAGGAGTACCATCATTTCCGCCATCACCTTGGCGAAGACCCTCGGGGCCGTGGAAAGCCCAAACGGCAACATCTGAAATTCGTAATGACAATCCTGCACCGCAAATCTTAGGAAGGCCTGATGAGCAGGATATATCGGGACGTGTAAGTAGGCATCCTTTATGTCGACTGACGCCATAAAATCCCCCCCTTCTAGGCTGGAGATCACAGCTCGAAGAGATTCCATCTTGAACTTGAAAGTTTTCAAGTATGGATTGAGGGATTTTAGGTTCAGAATCGGTCTGACCGAACCATCCGGCTTCAGTATGACAAAGAGGCTCAAATAGAACCCTTCCCCCCGTTGGGATGGGGGAACGGGGACAATGACCCTCTGTTGACACAACTTTTGTATCGCAGCATTTACCACTTCTCTTTCTGGAAGAGAAACTGGCAAGGCCGATTTGAAAAAGCGGTGGGAGGGGGGCATCTCCTGAAACTCCAGTTTGTACCCTTGGGACACTATGTCTAAGACCCAAGGATCCAGGGCTGATTGAAACCAGACCTGACTGAAGATTCGGAGATGATCCCCCACCAGCACGGAGTCCCGCAGGGGAGCCCCAGCGTCATGCGGTTGACTTGGTAGAGGCGGGGGAGGACTTTTGGTCCTGGGCGCCAGACACAGCAGGGGATCTTTTTCCCCTTCCTCTACCCTTTGAAGCGAGGAAAGACCAGCCCTTTCCTTTTTTGTATTTATTAGGCCGAAAGAACTGCATCTGATACTGGGGCGCCTTTTTCTGTTGTGTGGGAACATAAGGAAGAAAAGAAGACTTACCCGCAGTAGCGTTATGACACCAGGTCAGCAAGGCCGTCACCAAACAAGACACTACCTTTAAAAGGGAGAGCTTCCATAGCTTTCTTGGAGTCGGCATCAGCATTCCATTGATGAATCCACAGCGCCCTCCTGGCCGAGACCGCCATGGCATTGGCCCTTGATCCCAAGAGGCCAATATCCCTCGCCGCATCCTTCAGGTAATCTGCAGCGTCCTTGATATAACCAAGAGTCAAAAGAATGTTATCCTTATCAAGGGTATCCATGTCAGAAGCTAAATTATCAGCCCACTTAGCAATAGCACTACTCACCCACGCCGACGCCACAGCAGGCCCGAGAAGTGCACCAGTATTAACGAAAATGGCCTTCAATGTCGTCTCCTGCTTGCGATCCGCCGGATCCTTGAGGGCAGCCGTGTCCGGAGACGGAAGCGCCACCTTTTTGGACAGTCGGGACAGAGCCTTGTCCACATTGGGAGACGACTCCCATTTCTCCCTGTTGCCAGAGGGGAAAGGGGATATGCCATCAAAATTCTCTTGGGAATCTGCCACCTCTTGTCAGGCGACTCCCAAGCCTTTTCACAAAGAGCGTTCAGTTCATGAGAGGAGGGAAAAGTCACCTCAGGCTTTTTTCCCTTATACAAACAAACCCTCTTATCTGGAACAGGAGGCTCTTCAGAAATATGTAAAACATTTTTAATAGCCACAATCATCTACTGAATACTCTTAACCATTTTCGGATGTAAACTGGCCTCACTGAAGTCGACACTGGAATCAGAGTCCGTGTCGGTATCTGTATCTGCCATCTGGGTAAATGAACGTTTTTGTGACCCTGAGGGGTTCTGTACCTGAGACAAAGCGTCCTCCATGGATTTTCTCCATGCTTGTGTCTGAGAATCAGATTTATCTAGCCTCTTAGACAATAATGCCACGTTTGCATTCAATGCACTTAACATATTTACCCAATCAGCAGTCGGCTGTGCCGACAGAGTCATTCCCAAATCTTTCTCCACGCCCCCAGTAACTTCCTCCGGGGAGGAACACTCAGCCTCAGACATGTTGATACGCAGTACCGACACACCCACACTCACACCGGCCAAAGAAAGGGGACAGACCCACAGGGAAGCCTGTAGAGAGAACAGAGGGAGTATGCCAGCTCACACCCCAGCGCCCATATACAATACAAATAATATATGTTGTTTGCGCTGTAAAATATAAACATATAAAGCACCAAATTGCCTGTGCCCCTCCCCCCTCCCCCCCGCTCAAATTTGAATTTATTTATACTGGCGGGGGTATTGTATACGGTGCCCGGGCACCGAATATGCCTCTTGCCAGTGAAAAAAAGACCCTCAGTAACTGCTGCCCAGGGCGCTCCCCCCAGCGCCCTGCACCCTGTGAGTGCCGTTGGTGTGTGTGTGCGGGAGCATGGAGCGCAGCGCGACCGCTGCGCTGTACCTCCGTTACTGAAGTCTTCTGCCGTCACTGAAGTCTTCTGTTCTTCTAATACTCACCCAGCTTCTTTCTTCTGGCTTCTGTGAGGGGGGTGACGGCGCGGCTCCGGGAACAAGCAGCTAGGCGCACCAAGTGATCGAACCCTCTGGAGCTAATGGTGTCCAGTAGCATAAGAAGCAGAGCCTTTAAACTAAGAAGAAGTAGGTCTGACTTCTCTCCCCTCAGTCCCACGATGCAGGGAGCCTGTAGCCAGCAGGTCTCCCTGAAAATAAAAAACCTAACAAAAGTCTTTCCAGAGAAACTCAGTAGAGCTCCCCTAGTGTGTGTCCAGTCACTCCTGGGCACATAATCTAACTGAGGTCTGGAGGAGGGGCATAGAGGGAGGAGCCAGTTCACACCCAGTCAAAGTCTTTTTAGTGTGCCCATGTCTCCTGTGGATCCCGTCTATACCCCATGGTCCTTTTGGAGTCCCCAGCATCCTCTAGGATGTAAGAGAAAGTAAATACTCCAAAACATTTTTAGATTCTGAATCAGCTTTCCATGTACGTAGCCAAACTGCTCTGCCAGCAGCTACTGTTGAAGCTGATGCCCTGGAGGCAATTGTACCCATATCCAAAGTGCTTCTTCCAAGAACATCGCATCCTGTTTTATATGTGCCATATGAGATTTTTGCTCTCTAGATGCCATTGAAAGATCTCCTTCCAATGCATCAGCCTAGGCAGCCACTGCTTTTGCCATCCAAGCTGAAGCCATGGCTGGACTTATGACTGCCCCAGACAGGAAAAAAAATGTTTTAAAAACCCATCCACTCTCCTATCCGTGACATCATTTAATGATGCTGAAGGCAGAGGTAATGTCAATTTTCGCACTAATTGAATAACATGTGTATCTACTTTGGGGGCCACCTCCCTCTTTAAACAATCCCCAGCTGGAAGAGGATAATTGGAATTCTATTTCCTAGGAATTCTAAAACTTCTTACTGGGCATAGCCCAAGCCTCTTCCATGATTTCCGTCAGCTGATCTGACCTAGGAAACTCAGTCTTAACTGTTTTGGGACGTTTAAACACAGGTGCCTTGGATTTTAACACAGGGTCTGCTGATTCTTCTAAGGATAGAATGGCTTTCATTGCATTAATTAACTCAGCTATGTCCACTGAGCTGAGGCCTACCTCATCCTCCGATGAGTCCTCAACTGAAACATGTGTAGACAGTGAAGATATAGATTTACTTACCACTGGCTTTTTAGCCTGTTTCTTTTGAGAGGCTGCTGCTGGAAGTGATAAACCGCAGGTGGGAAGCTGGATGTAAGGGTTAATCATGTAACCTATCCCTGGTACAGAAGTTGGAATTATCCGCTCAGCTATACTGGATAATGTTTGTGCAAACATAGCCCAAGGAGGATCAACTTGCACATGTATCTGCCTTGTACTATTCAAGAGACCTTGGTGAAAGTTAAAACAATTTGCACACAAACCATCCTGAACCAGATCCTGAGAGGTTAACCCAGCTTTTCAAGACAAACATGATATGAATGTTGGTGTTGCTGTGAGAGTATCTTCCTCACCTTTGTCACTCTTAGACATGATAAATAATCAACACTTACACAGTGTACTACACAATTTGTGGCTGTAATCACTTTAAGACTCTATAAAGTGACATACAATCCGACCCTACCCTCGTATACACCAGCATTGAGGATTAGATTAGATAGAAAAAAAACGGACAGCAATCACACTAGCAGTCAGTCACGTTATACATTAGTATAATAAGCAATATGAGTACATAATCAACTACAGATACATTTCAAGTATGTAGGAGAAACATATTACTGCATTACTTTATAAAAGTTTTAACCGTATTCAGATGCATAGCGAAAAGAAACCACAGTAATATTATCAGACTCATATGCATTATGCACTTATACAACTATCCGTACTCAAAAGGTAGAGACTTAGTGCTGTATAACCTATGCTCAGTAGAGTGGGATACAGGGAGACTTACACCGCTTCCAGGATCGATCAATACGTCTGCGAACGCTGAGTGGATCCAGATGCTATTAGTGTACACCGCCGTTCCGTGAACCTATAGTGAACACAGATGCCCAAGTGAACACTGACGCACCAGTCACACAGCCGCCTATGCTGCGACTGGGTCCCTTAGTACACAGCATCATAGATGGAAGCGAGAAAACAGTTCATGGCGGGAGACCTGGAGGAAACTGGTCATGAACCGAAGAGTGGCGACCAGGAGAGCGTTTGACTCCTCACTGCTGACATAAACCCTAGGGATCGGGGCCTCATACTACTCCTGGAGCCTATGATCCCTAAGGGCTAGCACTGGTGCACCCGAGGTGGCAGCCGCGTCAGCGACTGTTTGGTAGTCTCCTCCCAAAACAGTGCGGCTGTGTCTGCGTTCCCCCTCTAAGCGGAACTGATGCCTTACCTTCTCCCTGTGCTCCGGCCACAGCTTGGTAACGTCTGCTGGACTTGCTAGTATATCCGGCACAGAAGCTCGCCGAAACAGCACTGTACTCGTGGGTAAGCGTTGTCGCGACCCGGCGGAGAGTTGTTGGAGCGACTCTTTCTAAGGTACGTATAAGACGCTTTTTAGAAAGATCGCTCAAGAAAAATAGTCAGACTATAAAAATAAAATAAGAAAGCTTATGGCTGCTAAAAAACAGCAGCCCTCTTGACCATGGTCCGGCTACTGCCGCACCAAACAAAAAACTGATTTGCCTGGAGCCAGAATGCGGGTATATATGGATGGGCCTGTTGCATGCTGGGAGGCTGAAAGCTTTGACCGTTTGGTACAAATCCGCTTTCGCTCATCATATCCCAATGTTATCCTGTGGATAACCTGTGGACCGTGCTGGAGAAACACCCCATGGTTGCTATTAAAATAATTTCAATGTTCTACCTTTCTCTTAAATCCTAGAGGATATTGGGGTCCACATTAGTACTATGGGGTATAGACGGGTCCATGGGCACGTTAAGAAATTAATAGTGTGGGCTGGCTCCTCCCTCTATGCCCCTCCTACCAGACTCAGTTTAGAAAATGTACCTGGAGGAGCCGGTCACGCTTATGGAAGCTCCTGAAGTTTTCTGCATTTATTTTTCTATTTGTTATTTTCAGGCAGGGCTAGGTGGTACCAGACTGCCTGCTTTGTGGGACTTAGGGGGGAGAACGGCCCAACTTCCTGAAGAGTTAATGGTCCCGTTTCTCCGCTGACGGGACACTGAGCTCCTGAGGGAGTCATTTGCAAGACCCAACACGGCAAGCGTACCCTCCCGCAGCACGCCGTCACCCCTAACCGAGCCAGAAGAAAGAATAGTGGTTAGCAGAACGCCGGCGTCCTGGTTAGCGGGTCGCAGTCGGTAATGGCACAGGGGTAGGAGCGCAGCGCTGAAGGCTGCGGCTCCAGAGTAATATGCTGTGAGGTGTGTATCCGCGGTGAGGGCCGAGCTGAAGCCACTACAAGTACCCATACTGGCATCATTAGCTTATAGGGGCTCTAACCCACTGTTAAGCACACTAAATTACCTCAGCCAGTCTAAAAAAACGGGAAGACCGCGCGCCGTTAAGGGGGCAGGACTTCACTATGAGCGGATCCAGCAGAAGGAATCTTATTTTAATGTAAAGAAGAAATCCTCAGCTACTTTTCCTGCATCCAAAGAGTTCAATTCTCTGTTTGAAGTAACTTGGGTAAATCCAGAGAAAACATTTCAGATCCCTAAGAGGTTGCTCATTTCCTTACCTTTCCCTCGGGAGGATAGGAAGAAATGGGAAAAACCACCGATCATAGATGTATCTGTATCTAGATTGTCATGTTAATTATTTTACCTGTCCCAGGCGCAGCCTCCTTAAAGGACACGACTGGCCGCAAGAGTGAGACCTCTCTCAAATCCCTGTGGAGTGGCCCAGAGGCCCACTATTGCTTGTGCATGGATCCCTAGGGCCATTGCAAAATGGTCAGGTAACCTAACTGATGATTTGGATTCTCTACTCAGGGGAGAGATCGTTTAGCTCCTGCAACAAAAGACTCTGCAAATTTTATGGTGGAGGCCATGAAAGAAATAGGTTTGCTCAACTGCGGACGCGGATTCCAGGAAAGACGTGGAGAGCCTACCTTTCACAGGTGAGGCCTTGTTTGGAGATGATCTGGATACGTGGATATCCAAGGCAACGGAGGGTAAGTCTGCATATCTTCCTTCCGTATCACCCCCAGCTAGGAAGTCCTCCTCTGCTCCAACGTTGCAGTCCTTTCGGACAGCGAAATTTAAGAATCCTCTACAGTCTTCAGAGGTGCTAGAGGTAAACCCAGAAAACCGGCAACTGCAGGTTCACAGGAACGGAGCTCAGGTTCTGCTTCCTCAAAGCCTTCAGCTTGACGGTGTACCACACTGCCTGAAGGACAGGCAGGTGGGAGCCCGATTAAAAGATTTCAGTCACATATGAGCACAATCATGCCTAGTTCCATGGGTCAAAAATCTTATTGCCCAGGGTTACAGACTGAAGTTTCAGAACCCCACCTCACAGATTCTTCAAATCAGGCTTACCAGCTTCTCAGGAAGCAAGTATAATCCTATGAGAGGCAATTCAAAAGCTGGTACAGACCCAGATCATTGTCCCAGTTCCATCTCAGCTACAAGACAGGAGTTACTATTACAACCTGTTTGTGGTTCCGAAACCGGACGGTTCAGTAAGGCCCATTTTAAAGGGATTCCTGGTGTCTCTGGATATCAAGGATGCGTACCATCATATTCCGATCTGGGCGCATCATCAGCCTTACCTAAGATTTGGATTACAGGACTGTCACTGCCAGTTCCAGGACCTGTCATTTGTCCTTTTCACAGCACAGAGGGTGTTCACCAAGGTTATGGCAGATATGATGCTTCTCCTCCACCAACAGGGAGTGACCATAATTCCATACCTGGACGATCTGCTGATAAAGGCATCATCCAGGGAGAGGTTGTTGGAAAGCATTTCCCTTTCAACTCGACTACTCCAGTATCACGGGTGGATTCTGAACCTACCAAAATCTCACCTGGAACCAACACAGAGACTTCCGTTCCTGGTAATGATACCGGATACGGAAGCACAGAAGATGGTCCTTCCATTGGAAACGGCATTGGTAATCCAATCAATGGTCCGGGATGTCCTGAAGCCAGCGCGGATATCGGTGCATCTGTGCACTCGTCTTCTAGGGAAGATGGTAGCCTCCTACGAGGCGCTGCAGTACGGAAGATTTCACGCAAGGCACTTCCGGCTGGATCTCTTGGAAAAATGGTCCGGATCACATCTTCACATGCACCAAAGGATTAGTCTGTCGCCAAAGGCCAGAATTTAGCTTCTGTGGTGGCTCCAGACTTCTCACCTGTTCGAGGGCCGCTGGTTTGGGATTCAAAATTGGATTCTACTAACCACAGATGCAAGCCTCAGAGGTTGGGGATCAGTCACCCAGTGGAAACAGTTCGAAGGAAAATGGTCAAGCCAGGAAACCATTCTTCCAAACAACATTCTGGAACTAGGGCCATATACAACGCCTTTCTACAGGCATCGCGTCTTCCTCAAGATCAAGCCATTCTAGTGCAGGTCGGACAATGTGACGGCAGTAACGTACATGAACCAACAGGGCGGAACGAAGAGCAGAACAGCCATGTCAGAGGTAACAAGAACTCCTCTCTGGGCACAAAGACACGCTGTGGCGTTGTCGGCAATCTTCATTCCAAAAGTAGACAACTGGGAAGCAGACTTCCTCAGCGGACACGACCTCCACCCAGGAGAGTGGGGTCTTCAGCCGGAGGTGTTCAAGTACTTAACACGTCTGTGGGGGATTCCACAAATCGACATGATGGCCTCTCGTCTAAACAAGAAGCTCAGTCGGTATTGTCCCAGGTCAAGGGACCCACACGCAGTGGCGGTGGATGCTCTGGCATCCCCATGAAGCTACCAGATGTTTATGTGTTTCTGCCTCTTACGTTGATCCCAAGAATTCTCAAAAGAAAGAATAGGGCAAGAAGTTCAAGCAATTCTCATTGCTCCAGACTGGCCAAGAAGGGCTTAGTATGCGGATCTACTGGACCTGCTCCTGGAGGATCCGTGGCCTCTACCTCTTTGTGAGGATCTCCTGCAACAGGGGCCGTTCGTCTATCAAGACGTACCACGGCTACGTTTGATGGCACAGAGGTTGAGCGTCAAATTCTAGCACGGAAAGGGATCGCGGACAAGGTTTTTCCGATTTTGATCCAAGCCAGAAAAGGGGTAACGTCTAAGCATTACCGCCGTATTTGGAAAAAGTAAGTCTCTTGGTGTGAGAACAGGAAATTTCCTGCGCTGGAATTTCAACTGGGACGTTTTCTGTTTTTTCTGCAGTCAGGTGTGGATGTGGGCCTACGTCTGGGCTCCTTGAAGGTCCAGATTCCGGCCTTATCCATTTTCTTCCAGAAACAATTGGCTTCCCTTCCTGAGGTTCAGACATTCTTGAAGGGTGTTCTGCACATCCAACCGCCCTTTGTGCCTCCCACGGCACTTAAGGGTCTCAACGTGGTGTTGCAGTTTCTCCAGTTAGAATGGTTTGAGCCCTTACAGGAGGTTGATGTAAAGTTTCTTACGTGGAAGGCTTTCACACTGGGATCAGTACGTATTACCGCCGGACGGAATCCCGGCGGTCGGAATACCGACACCGGGTTCCCGACCGGCACAATCCCGACAGGGGGGAGCGCAACGCAGCCCCTTGCGGGCTCGCTGCGCTCGGTCCACTAACTTATTCTCCCTCTATGGGTGTCGTGTACACCCACAGAGGGAGAATATGTCGGGAATGTTCCGGTCGGGATACCGGTGTCGGTATTCCGTCCGGCGGGATCTTGACCGCGTACCGTCAAACTGTTGGCCTTGGCTTCTGCCAGGCGTGTGTCAGAACTGGGGGCATTGTCTCACAAGAGCCCTTAATTTGATATTTCATGAGGATAGAGCTGAACTCAGAACTTGTCTGCAATTTCTCCCGAAGGTGGTATCTGTATTTCGTATCAACCAACCTATTGTGGTTCCGGTGGTTACAGACACCTCTTCTACCTCAAAGTCCCTAGATGTTGTGAGGGCTTTGAAGGTGTATGTGAAGCGAACAGCTCGTCACAGAAAATCGGACTTGCTATTTGTCCTCTATGATCCCAATAAAATTGGGTGTCCTGCTTCAAAGGAGTCTATTGCTCGCTGGATCAGGCTTACTATCCAGCATGCTTACTCTCCGGCAGGTTTGCCGGTTCCAAGATCTGTACAGGCCCACTCTACTAGGTCGGTGGGTTCTTCCTGGGCGGCTGCCCGGGGTGTCTCGGCTTTACAGCTCTGCCGAGCAGCTACTTGGTCAGGTTCGAACACGTTTGCTAAGTTCTAAAAGTTCGATGCTTTGGCCTCTGAGGACCTTCAGTTTGGTCGATCAATTCTGCAGGAACCTCAGCACTCTCCCACTCAGTTTTGGGAGCTTTGGTACATCCCCATGGTACTAATGTGGACCCCAGTATCCTCTAGGACGTAAGAGAAAATAGGATTTGAATTACCTACTGGTAAAATCCTTTTCTCGTAGTCCGTAGAGGATACTGGGCGCCCGCCCAGTGCTTCGTACTTCCTGCACTGTTACTTGGTTAAGTATTGTTGTTTGGTTCAGCTGTTGCCATTCCTGGTTCAAGTTTGGTTAGCATGGCTTTCCTCTTGTTTTCTTGGTGTGTGCTGGTTTGAATCTCACCACTGTCTTTGTATATCCTTCTCTCAAAGTATGTCCGTCTCCTCGGACACAGTTTCTAGACTGAATCTGGTAGGAGAGGCATAGAGGGAGGAGCCAGCCCACACTATTAATTTCTTAAAGTGCCCATGGCTCCTAGTGGACCCGCCTATACCCCATGGCAATAATGTGGACCCCAGTATCCTCTACGGACTGCGAGAAAAGGATTTACCAGTAGGTAATTAAAATCCTATTTAAACACACCAGTAAGTGCAGAGCTTGGTAAATAAAATCCTGTGATACCAACTGTTGAACATGAAGGAGGAAGTGTGATGGTATGCAGCTCTTTTCCTGGATGGCACAGATTGACTGGGATACTAACACAGAAGAAATACCCTCATCTATTTCTAGTAGCCCATGTCGACTTTTTGACCCTGTCCACCTAATGCACGTCTACCATTAGTGGTAGAACTATCGCCTGTAGACCTTTTTAGTGTAGATCTAATAACACACACCCGCTGTTAATTCAGTGTTTTTACGGAATTTAGGGGAGAAATATAGCTTCCCTCTAACACTAAGGGGTCTGTGTACTAATAATCGCGGCAGTGCTGTGATTAACAATCCATATAGCGACTGATAACAGGATTTTAATACCTACCGGTAAATCCTTTCCTCCTAGTCGGTAGAGGATGCAGGGGACGTTTCAAGAACCATGGGGTATAGACGGGATCCGCAGGAGACATGGGCACTTTAAGACTTTAAATGGGTGTGAACTAGTCATGGGCAAAGTGATTCACTGAACTGAGTCGAGACACATGACTCAGTTCAGTGAAGTGTCTCGAGTCAGTGTCTCGGCACATGAGTCATGACTCATTTGTATTGGAATGTAATGCAGAGACTACACATGAATCAGTGAGTTGCCAGTGCTGGCAGATAAGTGCTGGACTCATGGAGGGAGTTATTCAGCTGCAGTGATTGTGCAGTGCATCTGGGGGATGCAGCTGCTTATGCACCGATTGTTAATAATATATTAACATAGATTCACTGTTATGTTGATATATTATTAATTAATAACCACTTATTGCACACTAGTTACAGAATATGCACATTACTTCTGGCTGAGGAGAGAAAGCTTAACAGCCATGAAACACATCATTCAGTCTGTAACTAAACCAAATAAAAACATTTTTTTTTATTTTGCATACTTTGCTAATTGGATGATTTTAGGTGGGCTTGTATTTATTATATTATCCACTATCTAGCCTCCAGGGAGTTTGCCACCCACAATCACATTGAGCAGGAACAGTGAGTTGAGAACACTGAGCTGAGAGCATTGTACCACAGGGGCTCCACCTCCTGCAGGCTTATACTGCATGAATCAGATCCATCCACTGAGTCACTGAGTCGTCAACTCACTGGCAGACTCAGGATGAATCATGATTCATGACATGACTCAGGCACAGCAGCACAGCACTCACTGACTGGTGAGTCGTGACTGCTCCCTCCCCCCTCCCACTGGGTGTCACCTGGTATAGCCTCTGGCCAATCACAGCTAAAGACACACAGCAGAACACACTGACTGAAGGACACACTGAGTTTCCTCCCTCTGGCTGAGAGAGGCTACTGCTGCAGCTGTCTCGACTCATTAAACAGTGAGTGACTCGAATCATTCATACTTCCTGATGATTCGAGTCACTGTGCTGAGACAGTGAGTCAGTAGCCATCTCTAGTGTGAACTGGCTCCTCCTTCTATGCCCCTCCTCCAGACTCCAGTTATAGGAACTGTGCCCAGGGAGACGGACATTTCGAGGAAAAGGATTTATTGTTAAACTAAGGGTGAGATACGCACCAGCTCACACCACCAAACACGCCGTACAACCTGGCATTAAATAGAATTCCAGTCAACGGCATGAACAAAGTCAGCAACAGGCTGACCATAACCAAAGCACAACCTTTGTGTAACACAAGCAATAACTATTAAACAAGTACTGCAGATAGAGTCCGCACTGGGACGGGCGCCCAGCATCCTCTACGGACTAGGAGAAAAGGATTTACCGGTAGGTATTAAAATCCTATTTTCTCATACGTCCTAGAGGATGCTGGGGACGCTTAAAGAACCATGGGGTTTATACAAAAGCTCCAGAACGGGCGGGAGAGTGCGGATGACTCTGCAGCACCGATTGACCAAACATGAGGTCTTCCTCAGCCAGGGTATCAAACTTGTAGAACTTAGCAAAAGTGTTTGAACCCGACCAAGTAGCCGCTCGGCAAAGCTGTAACGCCAAGACCCCTCGGGCAGCCGCCCAAGATGAGCCCACCTTTCCTGTAGAATGGGCCTTCTCCGATTTCGGTAACGGCAATCCCGCCGTAGAATGAGCATGCTGAATCGTATTACAGATCCAGCGTGCAATAGTCTGCTTGGAAGCAGGAGCCCCAATCTTGTTGGGAGCATACAGGACAAACAGAGCCTCCGTTTTCCTAATCTGAGCCGTTCTGGTGACATAGATTATCAAAGTTCTGACCGCATCGAGAGACTTCGATTCCGCCAAGGCTTCAGTAGCCACTGGACCACAATAGGTTGGTTCATGTGAAAAGATGATACCACTTTTGGTAGAAATTACTGACAAGTTCTCAACTCCGCTCTATCTACATGGAAGATCAAATAAGGGCTCTTGTGAGACAAAGCCGCCAATTCAGACACCCGCCTTGCGGAGGCCAAGGCCAACAGCATGACCACTTTCCAAGTGAGGAATTTAAGCTCAACCTTATGTAAAGGTTCAAATCAATGAGATTGCAAGAACTGCAACACCACGTTAAGATCCCATGGTGCAACTGGGGGCACAAAGGGAGGTTGAATGTGCAGCACTCCCTTCACGAAGGTCTGAACTTCTGGAAGGGAGGCCAATTCTTTCTGAAAGAAAATTGATAAGGCCGAAATTTGTACCTTAATGGAACCTAACTTTAGGCCTGCATTCACACCTGCTTGCAAAAAAATGGAGATACCGCCCCAGCTGAAATTCTTCCGTAGGAGCCTTCTTGGATTCACACCAAGATACATATTTTCTCCAAATACGGTGGTAATGCCTCGCCGTTACTTCTTTTCTAGCCTGAAGTAGTGTGGGAATGACTTCACTGGGAATACCATTTCGCGCTAGGATTTGGCGTTCAACCGCTATGCCATCAAACGCAGCCGTGGTAAGTCTTGATACATGCACGGTCCTTGCTGTAACAGGTCCTCTCGTAGAGGAAGAAGCCAGGGATCTCCTATGAGTAATTCCTGAAGATCCGGATACCAGGCCCTCCTTGGCCAGTCTGGAACAATGAGTATCGCCTGAACCCTTGTTCTTCTTATGATCTTTATCACCTTTGGAATGAGTGGAAGTGGAGGGAACACATAGACCGACTGAAACACCCACGGTGTCACTAGGGCGTCCACCGCTATTGCTTGAGGGTCCCTCGACCTGGAACAATATCTCCGAAGTTTCTTGTTGAGGCGAGACGCCATCATGTCTATTTGAGGAATTCCCCAACGACTTGTCACTTCTGTGAAGACCTCTTGATGAAGACTCCACTCTCCTGGATGGAGATCGTGTCTGCTGAGGAAGTCTGCTACCCAGTTGTCCACGCCTGGAATGTAGACTGCTGACAGAGCGCTTGCATGTCTTTCCGCCCAGCAAAGAACTTTTGTGGCCTCCGCCATCACTGCTCTGCTCTTTGTTCCGCCCTGGCGGTTTACGTACGCCACTGCTGTCATGTTGTCCAACTGAATCAAGACGGGCAGACCGCAAAGAAGATGTTCCGCTTGCAGAAGGCCGTTGTAAATGGCCCTTAATTCCAGAATGTTTATGTGCAGACAAGCTTCCTGGCTTGACCATTTTCCCTGGAAATTTTCCCCCTGTGTGACTGCTTCCCAGCCTCGGAGACTTGCATCCGTGGTCACCAGGATCCAATCCTGGATCCTGAACCTGCGTCCCTCTAGGACCGGGGTGGCCAACCAGTCAGTGACAAAGAGCCAAAAAGCCTTGTTAGGTACGTTAAAGAGCCGACATCGAGCCGATGGGGCACATGCAAAAATGGAATGTGGCCTTGTGCCTGCTAGACCACACCCCTAGTATAAAATACATTGAAAAAGCCAGAACGACATAAAATACATTTTTTAAAGCCAAATCCATTGAAAAAGCCACTTTCACATAATAAACTTCAGCTCCCCCATGTGTCACTCCTGCTAGCACCCTCCTATGTCACTCTAGCCAGCTCTCCCATGTGTCACTGCTTCCAGCACCGTCCCGCGTCACTCCTGCCAGGACCCTCTCCTGTGTCTCTCCAGCCAGCTCTGCCATGTGTCACTCCTGCTAGCACCCTCCTATGTCACTCCAGCCAGCTCTCCCATGTGTCACTACTGCCAAGACCCTGCTGTGGCATTCCAGCCAGGTCTCCCATGTGTCACTACTGCCAAGACCCTGCTGCTTTACTGCAGCCAGCTCGCCCATGTGTCACTCCAGCCAACACCCTCCTGTCACTCCAGCCAGCTCTTCCATGTGTCACTCCTGCTAGCAC
Organism: Pseudophryne corroboree; assembly: GCF_028390025.1. Classification (NCBI taxonomy): domain Eukaryota; kingdom Metazoa; phylum Chordata; class Amphibia; order Anura; family Myobatrachidae; genus Pseudophryne; species Pseudophryne corroboree. The sequence goes on along the minus strand of NC_086447.1, from coordinate 374,281,607 downwards.
CCTCCTATGTCACTCCAGCCAGCTCTCCCATGTGTCACTATTGCCAAGACCCTGCTGTGTCACTCCAGCCAGGTCTCCCATGTGTTACTCCAGCCAACACCCTCCTGTCACTCCAGCCAACACCCTCCTGTCACTCCAGCCAGCTCTTCCATTTGTCACTTCTGCTAGCACCCTGCTGTGTCACTCCAGCCAGCTCTCCCATGTGTCACTACTGCCAAGACCCTGCTGTGTCACTCCAGCCAGGTCTCCCATGTGTCACTACTGCCAAGACCCTGCTGTGTCACTCCAGCCAGGTCTCCCATGTGTCACTCCAGCCAACACCCTCCTGTCACTCCAGCCAGCTCTCCAATGTGTCACTACTGCCAAGACCCTGCTGTGTCATTCCAGCCAGGTCTCCCATGTGTCACTACTGCCAAGACCCTGCTGCTTCACTCCAGCCAGGTCTCCCATGTGTCACTACTGCCAAGACCCTGCTGTCACTCCAGCCAGCTCGCCCATGTGTCACTCCAGCCAACACCCTCCTGTCACTCCAGCCAGCTCTTCCATGTGTCACTCCTACTAGCACCCTCCTATGTCACTCCAGCCAGCGCCCCCGTGTCACTCCAGCCAGCTCTCCCTTGTGTCACTACTGCCAAGACCCTGCTGTGGCATTCCAGCCAGGTCTCCCATGTGTCACTTCAGCCAACACCCTCCTGTCACTCCAGCCAACACCCTCCTGTCACTCCAGCCAGCTCTTCCATTTGTCACTCCTGCTAGCACCCTGCTGTGTCACTCCAGCCAGCTCTCCCATGTGTCACTACTGCCAAGACCCTGCTGTGTCCCTCCAGCCAGGTCTCCCATGTGTCACTACTGCCAAGACCCTGCTGTGTCACTCCAGCCAGCTCGCCCATGTGTCACTCCAGCCAACACCCTCCTGTCACTCCAGCCAGCTCTTCTATGTGTCACTCCTGCTAGCACCCTCCTATGTCACTCCAGCCAGCTCTCCCATGTGTCACTATTGCCAAGACCCTGCTGTGTCACTCCAGCCAGGTCTCCCATGTGTTACTCCAGCCAACACCCTCCTGTCACTCCAGCCAACACCCTCCTGTCACTCCAGCCAGCTCTTCCATTTGTCACTTCTGCTAGCACCCTGCTGTGTCACTCCAGCCAGCTCTCCCATGTGTCACTACTGCCAAGACCCTGCTGTGTCACTCCAGACAGGTCTCCCATGTGTCACTCCTGTCAACACCCTCCTGTCACTCCAGCCAGCTCTTCCATGCGTCACTCCTGCTAGCACCCCCCTTTGACACTCCAGCCAGCACCCCGTGTCACTCCAGCCAGCTCTCCCATGTGTCACTCCTGCTACCACCCTCCTATGTCACTACAGCCAGCTCTCCCATGTGTCACTCCTGCTACCACCCTCCTATGTCACTACAGCCAGCTCTCCCATGTGTCACTCCTGCTACCACCCTCCTGTCACTCCAGCTAGCTCTCCCATGTGTCACTTCTGCCAACACCCTCCTGTCACTCCAGCCAGCTCTCCCATGTGTCACTCCTGCTACCACTCTCCTTTGTCACCCCAGCCAGCTCTCCCATGTGTCACTTCTTCCAGAACCCTCCCGCGTCACTCCTGTCAGGACCCTCCTGTGTCTCTCCAGCCAGCTCTGCCATGTGTCACTCTAGCCCACCCTCATGTATCACTACAGCCCCCCCATCAACTCATGCCATTGCATCAGTCCCTAATGTGTCCTCTGTTTGCTTGTGGGTGTCTCACCTCTAGTATCTGGCTCCTTTAGTTTTCAGTCCCTGTAGTGCTACTGCGTGTCTGGCTGGAGTGCAGCGGTTTCTGTATCTGTTGTGGTCACATGATTTAGAGTGTTGGGAGCCACATTTGAATAAAGAAAGAGCCACATGCGGCTCAAGAGCCACAGGTTGGCCACCGCTGCTCTAGGAGGTGAGAACTGTGCAGCCACCACAGGAGAGAGATTCTGGTCCTGGAAGATAGGACTATTTTCCGGAGCATGTCCAGGCTAGACCCGGACCACTTGTCCAACAGGTCCCACTGAAACACCCTGGCATGGAACCTGCCAAACTGAATGGCCTCGTAGGCCGCCACCATCTTCCCCAGCAACCGAGTGCATTGATGAATCAACACTCTTGCCGGTTTCAGAATCTGTTTGACCATGTTCTGGATTTCCAGAGCCTTTTCCACTGGAAGAAAGACTCTCTGTAATTCTGTGTCCAGAATCATACCCAAGAATGACAGCCGTGTTGTCAGAACCAACTGTGATTTTGGCAAGTTTAGGAGCCAACCATGTTGTTGCATAATTGCCAGGGAGAGCGTAACGTTTTTCAGTAATAGCTCCTTGGATCTCGCCTTTATCAGGAGATCGTCCAAGTACGGGATAATTGTGATTCCTTGCTTGCGCAAGAGAACCATAATTTCCACCATCACTTTGGTGAAAATCCTCGGAGCCGTGGACAGACCAAACGGCAACGTCTGAAATTGGTAATGACAATCCTGAACAGCAAACCTCAGGTAAGCCTGATGCGGAGGATATATGGGGACGTGTAAGTAGGCATCCTTTATGTCGACCGACACCATAAAATCCCCCTCCTCCAGACTGGAGATCACTGCTCGGAGAGATTCCATCTTGAATTTGAATTTTTTTAGATAGAAATTGAGGGATTTTAGGTTCAGAATCGGTCTGACCGAGCCATCGGGCTTCGGGACCACGAACAGGCTCGAATAAAAGCCTTCTCTTCTGTGACGGGGGTACCGTGACAATGACTTGATTTTGAAACATCTTTTGTGTAGCAGCGCATACTACCTCCCTTTCCGGAAAAGAAGAGAAGCTGGCAAGGCCGATTTGAAAAATCGGTGAGGAGGCACGTCTTGAAACTCCAATTTGTATTCTTGGGCTACTATTTCTAATACCCAAGGATCCAGGGCCGAGCGAACCCAGACCTAACTGAAAAGTTGGAGACGTGCCCCCACCGGTGCGGACTCCCGCAGAGGAGCCCCAGCGTCATGCGGTGGATTTGGCAGAAGCCGGGGAGGACTTTTGCTCTTGGGAACCTGCCACAGCCGGTGACCTTTTTCCCCTACCTCTTCCTCTAGTACACAGTTTCTCAAACTCGGTCCTCAGGACCCCACACGGTGCATGTTTTGCAGGTCTCCTCACAGAATCGCAAGTGAAATAATTAGCTCCACCTGTGGACCTTTTAAAATGTGTCTGCGCGTAATTAATACACCTGTTCACCTGCTGGGTCACCTGCAAAACATGCACTGTGTGGGGTCCTGAGGACCGAGTTTGAGAACCCCTGCTCTAGTAGCAAGGAAGGAAGACCCTCGTCCTTTCTTGTATTTATTGGGCCGAAAGGTCTGCATCTGATAGTGGGGCGTTTCCTTTTGTTGTGCAGGGACATAAGGTAGAAATGATGACTTACCCGCGGTAGCCGTAGACAACAGGTCAGCGAGGCCGTCACCAAACCAGACACCACCTTTATACGGCAGAGACTCCACAGCCTTCTTAGAGTCAGCATCAGCATTCCATTGATGAATCCACAATGCCCTCCTAGCCGAGACTGCCATGGCATTGGCCCTTGATCCCAAAAGGCCAATATCCCTCGCAGCTTCCCTTAGGTAGGCTGCAGCGTCCCTGATAATAACCCAGTGTCAAAATAATGCTATCCCTACCCAGGGAATCTATATCAGATGACAAGTTATCTGTCGACTTTTCAATAGCGCTACTCACCCATGCCGAGGCAATGGCAGGTCTGAGCAGCGTACCCATAAATGGATTTCAATGAATTTTCCTGCTTACGATCCGCAGGATCCTTCAGGGCTGCTGTGTCAGGAGACGGAAGCGCCACCTTTTTGGACAGACGCGATAGAGCTTTGTCCACAGTGGGGGTTGACTCCCACTTTCCCCTTGATCCCAGAGGGGAACGAATATGCCACCGGAATTCTCTTAGGAATCTGTAACTTTTTGTCAGGATTTTACCAAGCCTTTTCAAAAAGAGTGTTCAGTTCATGAGAGGGAGGAAACGTTACCTCAGGTTTCTTTCCTTTAAACATACAGACCCTTGTGTCAGGAACAGCAGGATCCTCCGTGATATGTAAAATGTATTTTATCGCCACAATCATGTACTGAATGCTCTTAGCCAGTTTAGGATTCAATCTGGCATCACTATAGTCGACACTGGAGTCAGAGTCCATGTCAGTATCTGTATCCGCTATCTGGGTAAATGAACGCTTCTGCGACCAAGAGGGGGTCTGAACTTGTGACAATGCATCCTCAATGGATTTTCTCCATGCCTGGTTCTGAGACTCCGATTTATCTAATCTCTTATTTAATAGAGCCACATTTGCATTCAAACCACTCAAAACATTTACCCAATCAGCAGTCGGCGGTGCCAACAGGGTCACTCCCACAGTCTGTTCTGTCCCCACTCCAGCCTCCTCCTGGGAAGAGCACTCAGCCTCAGACATGCCGACACACGCGTACCGACACCCACAACCACACTGGGGCTATAGGGGACAGACCCACAGCAAAGCCTGTTAGAGAAACACAGAGGGAGTTTTGCCAGCTCACAACCCAGCCCGCTTTTTTTCACAAATTTATACTGGCAGGGGTCTGGTTTTAGTGCCCAGGCACTTTATACCTCTTTTGCCAGTTCATTAGTGAGGTGTTATGCTGCCCAGGGCGCCCCCCCCTGCGCCCTGCACCCTGTAGTGCCGCTGTGTGCGTGGGAGCATGGTATCTCAAAGCCGTCACTGAAGTCTTCTGATCTTCTTCTACTCACCCGTCTTCTGACTTCTGGCTCTGCAAGGGGGGTGACGGCGCAGCTCCGGGAACGAGCATCTAGGCGTACCTAGCGATCAGACCCTCTGGAGCTAATGGTCCAGTAGCCTAAGAAGCAGAGCCTTGAAACTCACAGAAGTAGGTCTGCTTCTCTCCCCTCAGTCCCACGAAGCAGGGAGCCTGTTGCCAGCAGGACTCCCTGAAAATAAAAAACCTAACAGTCTTTTTCAGAGAAACTCAGGAGAGCTCCTCAGTGTGCATCCAGTCTCACTGGGCACAGAATCTAACTGGAGTCTGGAGGAGGGGCATAGAGGGAGGAGCCAGTTTTGTTATCAATACAGATTAAAATAGATTACCAGTACAAAAATGAATTTGTTTTAGGCATTAAAAGATTATTATTTTTTTTCTATTACAAATGGGTTTAAAAGAATACATATAAAAGTTGTGGTCCATTAACCCAGAGTCTTTTTGTAACTTGAATTCATTCTTGGGAACATATAGTACATCAGAAATTAAACTAAATAACTGTAGTCTCAAATTTTACATACAATTGATTTCTCTTACACAGATGATAAGTTGCATACATGTATTGCAAACCATCAGCTTCCACACATTTTGGAAATAGTAGATACAAAAAAAGTAAGTCATTTACCAAGTAGTGCAGCCCATATAACTACTTCATATTTGGTTGTGCTTAGTTTTACTTGCATCATCTAATCACCTGTTATAAGTTACCGCATATTTGCACTTGTTTGTAAATGACCACAGTTTAATGATTTGAACTCCAATGTTCTCACTGTTCTTGACATAGCAGCAATTACATCAGGCATCATTACATTTAAGCTTGATATAGAGGGACAATCCTTTGTATATAGCACCTACAGATGGGGCATATCTCATTAGATAATGCTTGATAACAGAGAAAGCAGCAACAAACGTGTCCGCAGGGCAGTATTACACATTCTCGTGGTCTTGATATGCAGATTACGCAGAGTCTTTCAGAAGTAACCATGTCCTCTTCAGGCATCTCACCATCCATGTGCAGCTCATCCCACCATTCGTCCTTTATGTGTTGCTCTTTATGCCTTTGATAGGCCCGATACAATGAGATGCAGAGCACAACAGCACCCAAAGTACCACAGATAAATGCTGCGCCTCTCCAAAAATAAGCTGCACACTCTTCTTGGTACAGTATGTCGTCACATCCAGTAAGGGATAATATATACTTGGAACCATCCTTGGGAGGCTGTAAAGTAATTACCCCTTCATTGTTCAAGGTCAGTAGTCCGAGACCAGTCAGCACTCTGCCCACAGGAAGAATTGCCTCTGTTTCTAATATTCCTGTGGGTTTATCCCCACTCAAGTAATGTCCAATCAGCTCACCTACACCAAGAGATGCAGCGTGAAAATGCTGATAGACTGTTTCCAATGTGAGACCAGTTGCATGTAATGGATTAAATACAAGGACAGAATCCTCATTATCCTCCAGAGGACACAGCTGGAAGGGAACAGACTTCACACTCTCATGAATTACTTGCACATATTCACTCCTGAAGAAAAGGAAGACAACTCAATTTTGGGATAAATCACACGCTTCATCTAATCCCATCCTCAAATTAAGGTTTCTGTACATAGTAATCACCTAGACATTTGCTTTCATTGTATTACTTCTACAGGTTGAGTCTCCCTTATCCAAAATGCTTGGGACCAGAGGTATTTTGGATATGGGATTTTTCCGTATTTTGGAATAATTGCATACCATAGTGAGATATCATGGTGATGGGACCTAAATCTAAGCACAGAATGCATTTATGATACATATACACCTAATACACACAGCCTGAAGGTCATTTTAGCCAATATTTTTTATAACTTTGTGCATTAAACAAAGTGTGTCTACATTCACACAATTCATTTATGTTTCATATACACCTTATACACACAGCCTGAAGGTCATTTAATACAATATTTTTAATAACTTTGTGCATTAAACAAAGTTTGTGTACATTGAGACATCAAAAAACAAAGGTTTCACTATCTCACTCTCACTCAAAAAAGTCAGTATTTCGGAATATTCCGTATTTCGGAATATATGGATATGGGATACTCAACCTGTACTAGATAGAAGATATTTAGGTGCAAAATTTTAGTACAGATTTGCATATTTAAGCTTTCATAAACAGTGTTAGCTGCTGCTGTCTGAGGGACCGGAAGATCCCTCTGCCTCCCTGCACTCTCCCACAGCATGCCAGGACCCCTCCCTCCAGCCCCCCAAGCCCCCCCCCCCTGTGTACCTCCAGGCTGTCCGTGGCTTATAAAATGAAAGCCGCGATGTTTCTGATGTTCCAATGGTCACTATGTTTCCAATCGATAATTCGATGTTTGAGGGAAAAAACTATTTTAAAAAACTATTTTTTACATTTTTTTAACTAAAATAATTTTGGATAGGGTTAAATCATACTTGCCTACCTGACCCTCTCCATGAGGGAGAAAAACGAGATTTATGGTAAGAACTTACCTTTGTTAAATCTCTTTCTGCGAGGTACACTGGGCTCCACAAGGATAGACATTGGGGTGTAGAGTAGGATCTTGATCCGAGGCACCAACAGGCTCAAAAGCTTTGACTGTTCCCAAGATGCATAGCGCCGCCTCCTCTATAACCCCGCCTCTCTGCACAGGAGCTCAGTTTTTAGTTAACCAGCCCAATGCAGTAGCAGGAAAAGAGACGACAACAGTTAGTAGCCACAAACACCACAGTCTCACGACAGAAGAAGTGTCAGCGGCTAATGCCATACCAACCCAAAGAGCTAAGTGCGTCAGGGTGGGCGCCTTGTAAAGCCCAGTGTACCTCGCAGAAATAGATTTAACAAAGGTAAGTTCTTACCATAAATCTCGTTTTCTGCTGCGGGGTACACTGGGCTCCACAAGGATAGACATTGGGGATGTCCTAAAGCAGTTCCTTATGGGAGGGGACGCACCGTAGCGGGCACAAGAACCCGGCGTTCAAAGGAAGCATCCTGGGAAGCGGCAGTATCAAAGGCATAGAACCTTATGAACGTGTTCACTGAGGACCACGTAGCCGCCTTGCACAATTGTTCAAGGGTCGCACGACGGCGGGCCGCCCAAGAAGGTCCAACAGACCGAGTAGAATGGGCCGTAATGTGAGCAGGAGCTGACAGACCAGCCTTCACATAAGCATGTGCAATCACCATTCTAATCCCCTGGCCAGGGTCTGCTTGTGAGCAGGCCAGCCACGTTTTTTTAAAACCAAACAAAACAAAGAGAGAATCAGATTTTCTCAGAGAATCCGTTCTCTTCACATAGATAGGGAGAGCCCGTACCACATCCAAAGACCATTCTTTGGGAGACAAGTCAGGAGAGACAAGGGCCGGAACCACAATCTCCTGGTTAAGTTGGAACGAAGATACCACCTTTGGTAAAAATCCGGGCCGAGTCATAAGAACCGCCCGGTCACGGTGAAAAATCAGATATGGGGAACTACAGGACAAGGCCCCCAAATCCGACACTCTTCTTTCGGAGACAATAGCCAGCAAAAACACCACCTTAAGGGAAAGCCACTTAAGGTCAGCTGAGCCAAGATGTTCAAATGGAGACTCTTGTAACGTCTCCAAAACCACCGACAAGTCCCAAGGAGCCACAGGCGGGACATAGGGAGGTTGGATATGCAACACACCCTGAGTAAAGGTATGAACAGCAGGCAAGGTCGCAATTTTTCTCTGAAACCACACCGACAAGGCAGAAATATGAACCTTGAGGGAAGCCAGACGCAGGCCTAAATCCAGGCCCTGCTGCAGAAAAGACAAAAGTTTGGCCGTACTAAACTTGGAAGCGTCATAATTGTTAGATACGCTCCAAAGAAAGTGAGAATGCCAGACCCTATGGTAAATCCGAGCAGAAGCCGGTTTACGAGCCCGCAACATAGTTTTAATGACCACCTCAGAAAAACCTTTAGCCCTCAAGACGGAAGCTTCAAGAGCCACGCCGTCAAAGACAGCCGAACCAGGTCCTGGTAGACACAGGGGCCCTGAACGAGGAGGTCTGGGCATTGTGGAAGTAGAATTGGAAGCTCTGACGAGAGGGCCCTGAAGGTCTGAGAACCAGTGCTGTCTGGGCCACGCTGGAGCTATGAGAAGCAGGAACCTCCTCCTTGCTTGAACTTCCGAATTACCCTGGGCAGGAGTGACACTGGAGGGAACACGTACGGCATCCAAAACTTCCATGGCACCGCCAGTGCATCCACGAATGCTGCTTGAGGATCCCTTGTCCTTGCTCCGAAGACCGGAACCTTGTGATTGTGTCGAGACGCCATCAGTTCCACATCTGTAAGGCCCCATCTTTCCACTAGGAGTTGAAACACTTCTGGATGGAGGCCCCACTCTCCGGCGTGTACGTCCTGACGACGGAGAAAGTCCGCTTCCCAATTCAGGACTCCCGGAATGAATATTGCCGATATGGCCGGTAGATGGCATTCCGCCCACTGAAGAATCCGTGAGACATCCTTCATTGCCAGGCGGCTTCGAGTGCCGCCTTGATGATTTATGTAAGCCACTGTGGTGGCGTTGTCCGACTGTATTTGAACAGGACGGTTCTGTATTAAATGCTGGGCCAGGTTCAATGCGTTGAAGACCGCCCGCAATTCCAGAATGTTGCTCGGGAGGAGACTCCTCCTTGGTCCACCGACCCTGAAGAGAGTGTTGCTCCAACACCGCGCCCCAACCCCTTATACTGGCATCCGTTGTCAACAAGATCCAGAAGGGACGACCACTGCACAGTCGTTGATCCTGGAGCCACCAGTGCAGCGACAGATGGACCTCCGGAGTCAATGAGATCATGTGAGACCTGATCCGGTGAGGCAGGCCGTCCCACTTGGCCAGAATCAGCCTCTGGAGAGGGCGAGAATGAAATTGAGCATACTCCACCATGTCGTACTGCTGATGCGACACTGCTATAGGAACATGCAGGTAAGCATCCTGTATATCCAGGGAGACCATATAATCCCCAGGTTCCAAGGCCAGAACTATAGAGCGAAGGGTTTCCATACGGAACTTGGAAATTTTCAAACTTGTTCAACGCCTTGAGGATGAGAATGGGCCGGAAAGACCCATTCGGTTTCGGGACAAGAAACAGCGGAGAATAGTACCCTGGCCTCTCTGAGCAAGAGGCATCTGTACTACCACACCTCTGTCCAGGAGGGTCTGTACCAAGTCTTTGCCTTTATCTGATCTGAAGGGACGTCTGTCAGACAAAATCGACGAGGGGGATGGTTTTTGAAGGCTATGGCGTAACCTCGAGTGACGACTTCCCGTACCCAGGCATCTGAAGTGGTCTTCAACCAATCCTGGGTATACCCTAGAAGCCGGCCCCCCACCCTGGGGTCCCCCAGGGGGAGGCCCGCCTCATCATGCTGCAGGCTTATCGGTCTTGGAAGCCGGTTGACGGGCAGCCCAGGCTCTTTTGGGCTTTGGCTTACCAAGTTTGGAAGTGCGGGCCTGTTTGTGGTACACCTGACCTTTTGCTTTACCTGAAGGGCGAAAGGGACGAAAAGAAGTACTTTTAGCCTTCGGCAGTGAAGGAGCAGTACTTGGTAGACAGGCTGCTTTGGCAGTAGCCAAATGAGCCACTATCTTATTTAAGTCCTCTCCGAATAAGATATCTCCTTTAAAAGGGAGTACCTCCAGGGTTTTTCTAGAATCCAGATCCACCGACCAGGATCTTAGCCACAATATCCGGCGAGCCAGGACTGATGTAGTGGAAGCCTTGGCTGCCAGAACACCGGCATCAGAAGCCACCTCTTTAATATAGTGAGAAGCTGTGACAATATATGACAAGCATTGTCTAGCATGGTCAGAAGAGATTTCAGCTTCCAACTCTTGGGCCCACGCTTCAATAGCTTCTGCAGCCCATGTCGCTGCAATAGTGGGCCTTTGCGCAGCACCCGTGAGGGTGTAAATCGCTTTTAGACAACCCTCCACACGTTTATCCGTAGGCTCTTTCAGAGACGTGACGGTAGTGACAGGTAGAGCTGAGGAAACCACCATCCTTGCCACATGCGAGTCCACTGGAGGAGGTGTCTCCCAATTTTTAGACAGCTCTGCCGCAAGGGGATAGCGAGCCAGCATCTTCTTGTGAGGCACGAACTTCTTCCCTGGATTTTCCCAGGATTCCTGACGTATATCCACCAGGTGATCAGAATGAGGTAAAACTTGTTTAACCACCTTCCGACGCTTGAATCTATCTGGTTTCTTAGGAGGGACGGATGGCTCGGGATCATCCGTGATCTGTAGAATCAACTTAATAGCCTCCAATAGATCAGGAACATCCACTTGTGAACCACCATCCCCATCAGTATTATCTGTGTCAGAATCTGTGGGGTCAGTGTAAGCGCCATCTTCATCAGACGAGGTGTCAGTGACAAAGAAAGAATAAGCTGAGCGCTCAGTGAGTGGTGGTGTATAAATGATTGTCAGCAGCAGCTTGGAAAGGGAATGCCAATCCCCTAAAACACACCTATGTAGAAAAATATACCAAGTTGCGCTCAACAATCAAATGTAAGAAACATTTATTTTGATGCATAAAACGTAATAATAATTACAACATATCTCCCGGGAGTATAGTTCACAATTTAACATAAAAATACCTTATCTCTGTGTCTAAATACTTATTGCTATTCTTATAACTGGAATGTGAATTCTTGTTATTCCAAAACTTATGACCCCAGGGGTATCGTTTTAAATATAATAACAGCAGTGATTGATAACTGTTAAGAGTAAAATAAAAAGTCTGTGTTTGCATACATGTAACTCACTTGGTCCATATGAGTCCCGAACAGTCCTGAGAATAGGTAACTAAAGATTCATTCCAATGGTCCTGGAGTGAAAAGGACCCTTGCAACAATGAATTGACGCTCACATGTATGATACTGTGAGCGAATGCACCGTGTGGTGAACCACGAGCCTCTGTCTTGGTGACAGGAGGGAGAGCCCGGAGCGGTATTACTGAGGTCAGCCGCTGGCCCCTGCACGGGGAATGGAGAGGTGTCAGTGACAGCAGCGGATTGTGAGGAAGTAATGGCCCGCTTAGAGGACCCCTTGGTCTTAGGCGAGCGAGGGTCAGACTTTTTAGTAGTCAGTGACTGGTTCAATTTCTTCAAATGAGCGGACAAGTTATCTGCCTACGGCGGATTAACCGCAGGGACCATATACGGTTGAACCGGCATGGGGGGTCCCATAGGGGGAGTTAGTTTAGTAACTAGCGTATTCAGAAGTGTGGAGAAAGTAGCCCACGGCGGGTCATTATGGACCCCCGTTGCCATAGTCCCACTGGGGGGCAAGGAGCCCCCAGAACCAGAGCCCTCAGCTGCTATATATTCCTCATAGGTACCTGTGGCGTCAGCAACACTGCTAGTGTGTTCAGCCTCAGAATTGTTACCCTCAGAAGCAGACATGTTATAACTGCAATGTAAATTAACACAGTACATCTGTCAGCAGCACAATACCTGACCCAAACCCCTGTGTATGTCAACAGGGATTACAGGAGAGATATGGTGACTAAAATCACAGAGAAAAATACAATTAGAGTGTATCTTGTGAATATCCTATATTATATTATTATAAACCTGACGCACCAAGCCCCCTCAGGTTATAGAATAGAGGGATAGCAAGTTGAGTGAGAGACACGAAATGAAAATCACCCAACAAGCTAATGCACACACATACAGTCACAGTTTGTACAATGAGGACGTTATGACAAGCAATAATACTGCACTGGACTAGCTTATATATAGCTCTGTAAACAATAGATATAACACTGCACAGTAAAGACTGGATGTATATCACAGGGTACTTGTACCAGATAACCCTGACCAAATGCACTGTTTCTTAACTATCACTGTCTAAATGACATGTAGAATACTTAAGTGTCTTGTAAAGGCACAGCGCTGACTATCAGGCGGCTTTACAAAGGAGAATTTGCCCAAGCAGTCCCAGGAACAGTGTAGCTGAGAGAAATGGCACCCAAACACTGACTGGGAGTGAGGGAGAGACAGATATGCAGCTCCAGGGCGGGAAGATTTACTGTAAATGGCGCCCTGGGGCTGGGGGCTACAGGTCTGAGCCTTATTTCCCTGCTGGACTTAACCACCGGTACTGCGGGCCAATTTAAAATGGTTTATAAGAGAAACTTGACCTGTACCCTTGCCCTGGTGGCCTAGTGGGGTCGCTTGTATGCCACAGTGTCCACGCCAGCGTGTGCGGCCCGCCTCCCACCGGCCGCGCTGGATTGCGATACAGCGCGGGTCTTGCGAACGGAAGCCACTTACCACCTTCCGAAGCCCGGCCACACGATCCCGGAGAGCCCCAGCCGTGTGTGTCTAACTTGAAGAAAACCGGAGCCTCCTGCTGTAGGTACCCGGCAACCAGGGCACGGGAGTGTACAGCGCCGCTGGGGAGAGATGGAGCTGCAGCAGGGAATGTCTTCTGACATCTACACTCTGCTGCAGCCCTTGTAGTCTTCACTTTACTTAAAAAAAAAAGCTCTTCTTAGGGCTGCCAGGAGCAGCCCCTCTGTTATGTGCAAGCTATCTGCAGCACCAACTACAAAACTAAAACTGAGCTCCTGTGCAGAGAGGCGGGGTTATAGAGGAGGCGGCGCTATGCATCTTGGGAACAGTCAAAGCTTTTGAGCCTGTTGGTGCCTCGGATCAAGACCCTACTCTACACCCCAATGTCTATCCTTGTGGAGCCCAGTGTACCCGGCAGCAGAAATGCTCTGTTCCTGGACTTTCCTGGTAATGTATGATTGCCATCACCTGTGGTGAAACACCTTTCTTATTAATTAACTAGCTCACCACAGGTGATGGCAATCATACATTACCAGGAAAGTCCAGGAACACAGCATTATCTCCCTCATGGAGAGGGTCATGTAGGCAAGTATGGGTTAAATTCAAGTTCTTCACCTAATTCACTCATAAAAAAACCGACAATTTCGGAGCGGATTTTGGGGGGGGGAAATCATCAGCTAAATGGTTAAAGGTGCAGAACACAAGAGCCAATACATCAGCAATTGGCCGTGATCGCTATAGCATACCTCCCAACACGACCCTCTCCAGGAGGGACAGAATGCTCTGGTACTGGACTTCCCTCTTAATGTACGATTACCATCACCTGTGGAGAAAATAAGAATTTACTTACCGATAATTCTATTTCTCGGAGTCCGTAGTGGATGCTGGGGTTCCTGAAAGGACCATGGGGAATAGCGGCTCCGCAGGAGACAGGGCACAAAAAAGTAAAGCTTTTACCAGATCAGGTGGTGTGCACTGGCTCCTCCCCCCATGACCCTCCTCCAGACTCCAGTTAGGTACTGTGCCCGGACGAGCGTACACAATAAGGGAGGCAATTTGAATCCCGGGTAAGACTCATACCAGCCACACCAATCACACCGTACAACTTGTGATCTAAACCCAGTTAACAGTATGATAACAGAAAGAGCCTCTTAAAGATGGCTCCTTAACAATATAACCCGAATTTGTTAACAATAACTATGTACAGTATTGCAGATAATCCGCACTTGGGATGGGCGCCCAGCATCCACTACGGACTCCGAGAAATAGAATTATCGGTAAGTAAATTCTTATTTTCTCTATCGTCCTAAGTGGATGCTGGGGTTCCTGAAAGGACCATGGGGATTATACCAAAGCTCCCAAACGGGCGGGAGAGTGCGGATGACTCTGCAGCACCGAATGAGAGAATTCCAAGTCCTCTTTTGCCAGGGTATCAAATTTGTAGAATTTTACAAACGTGTTTTCCCCCGACCACGTAGCTGCTCGGCAGAATTGTAATGCCGAGACCCCTCGGGCAGCCGCCCAAGATGAGCCCACCTTCCTTGTGGAATGGGCCTTAACAGATTTAGGCTGTGGCAGGCCTGCCACAGAATGAGCAAGTTGAATTGTGTTACAAATCCAACGAGCAATCGTCTGCTTAGAAGCAGGGGCACCCAACTTGTTGGGTGCATATAGTATCAACAGCGGGTCAGATTTTCTGACTTCAGCCGTCCTTGAAATGTATATTTTTAAGGCTCTGACAACGTCCAACAACTTGGAGTCCTCCAAGTCGCCAGTGGCCGCAGGCACCACAATAGGTTGGTTCAGGTGAAACGCTGATACCACCTTAGGGAGAAAATGCGGACGAGTCCTCAGTTCTGCCCTATCCGAATGGAAGATTAGATAAGGGCTTTTATAAGATAAAGCCGCCAATTCAGATACTTTCCTGGCGGAAGCCAGGGCCAGTAACATAGTCACTTTCCATGTGAGATATTTAAAATCCACCTTATTCAATGGTTCAAACCAATGGGATTTGAGGAAATCTAAAACTACATTTAGATCCCACGGTGCCACCGGAGGCACCACAGGAGGCTGTATATGCAGTACTCCTTTAACAAAAGTCTGTACCTCAGGAACTGAGGCCAATTCTTTTTGGAAGAATATTGACAGGGCCGAAATTTGAACCTTAATAGATCTCAATTTGAGACCCATAGACAATCCTGATTGTAGGAAATGTAGGAAACGACCCAGTTGAAATTCCTCCGTCGGAACACTCCGATCCTCGCACCACGCGACATATTTTCGCCAAATGCGGTGATAATGTTTCGCGGTGACTTCCTTCCTTGCCTTAATCAAGGTAGGAATGACTTCTTCTGGAATGCCTTTCCCTTTTAGGATCTGGCGTTCAACCGCCATGCCGTCAAACGCAGCCGCGGTAAGTCTTGAAAGAGACAGGGACCCTGTTGTAGCAGGTCCCTTCTCAGAAGTAGAGGGCACGGGTCGTCCGTGACCAACTCTTGAAGTTCCGGGTACCAAGTCCTTCTTGGCCAATCCGGAGCCACTAGTATTGTTCTTACTCCTCTTCACCGTATAATCTTCAATACCGTTGGTATGAGAGGCAGAGGAGGAAACACATATACTGATTTGTACACCCAAGGTGTTACCAGTGCGTCCACAGCTATTGCCTGTGGATCTCTTGACCTGGCGCAATACTTGTCCAGTTTCTTGTTGAGGCGAGACGCCATCATGTCTACCATTGGTCTTTCCCAACAGTTTATTAGCATGTGGAAGACTTCTGGATGAAGACCCCCCTCTCCCGGGTGAATATCGTGTCTGCTGAGGAAGTCTGCTTCCCAGTTGTCCACGCCCGGGAAGAACACTGCTGACAGTGCTATTACGTGATTCTCCGCCCAGCGAAGAATCTTGGCAGCTTCTGCCATTGCACTCCTGCTTCTTGTGCCGCCCTGTCTGTTTACATGGGCGACCGCCGTGATGTTGTCCGACTGAATCAACACCGGTTTTCCTTGCAGGAGTGGTTCCGCCTGGCTTAGAGCATTTTAGATTGCTCTTAGTACCAGAATGTTTATGTGAAGAGACTTTTCCAGGTTCGTCCATACCCCCTGGAAGTTTCTTCCTTGTGTGACTGCTCCCCAACCTCTCAGGCTGGCGTCCGTGGTCACCAGGATCAAATCCTGTATGCCGAATCTGTGGCCCTCCAATAGATGAGCCTTTTGCAACCACCACAGAAGATATACCCTTGTCCTTGGCGACAGGGTTATTCGCAGGTGCATCTGAGGATGCGACCCTGACCATTTGTCCAACAGATCCCTTTGGAAAATTCTTGCATGGAATCTGCCGAATGGAATTGCTTCGTAAAAAGCCACCATTTTTCCCAGGACTCTTGTGCATTGATATACAGACACCTTTCCTGGTTTTAGGAGGTTCCTGACAGGTCGGATAACTCCTTGGCTTTTTCCTCGGGAAGAAAAACCTTTTTCTGAACCGTGTCCAGAATCATCCCTAGGAACAGCAGACGTATCGTCGGAAAACAGCTGCGATTCTTGGAATATTTAGAATCCAGTCGTGCCGTCGAAGAACTACTTTAGATAGTGCTCTTCCGACCTCCAACTGTTCTCTGGAACTTGCCCTTTTTAGGTCGTGCAAGTAAGGGATAATTTAGATGCCTTTTTTCTTTGAAGAAACATCTTTTCGGCCATTACCTTGGTAAAAAGGCCCGGGGTGCCGTGGATAATTCAAACGGCATCGTCTGAAACTGATATTGACAGTTCTGTACCACGAACCAGAGGTACCCTTGATGAGAAGGACAAAATTTGGACATGGAGGTAATCCTTGATGTCCAGGGACACCATATAGTCCCCTTTTTTCCGGTTCGCTATCACTGCTCTGAGTGACTTTATCTCGATTTGAACCTTTTATGTAAGTGTTCAAAACATTTTAGATTTAGACTATGTGTCACCAAGCCGTCTGGCTTCAGTACCACAATATAGTGTGGAAAAATAATACCCTTTTCCTTGTCGTAGGAGGGGTACTTTGATTATCACCTGCTGGATATACAGCTTGTGAATTGTTTCCAATGCTGCCTCCCTGTCGGAGGGAGCCGTTGGTAAAGCAGACTTCAGGAACCTGCGAGGAGAAGATGTCTCGACTCTCCAATCTTTACCCCTGGGATAATACTCGTACGATCTAGGGGTCAACTTGCGAGTGATCCCACTGCGCCCTGAGACTCTTGAGACTACCCCCCCACCTTGAGTCCGCTTGCACGGCCCCAGCGTCATGCTGAGGACTTGGCAGACGCGGTGGAGGGCTTCTTTTCCTGGGAAAGGGCTGCCTGCTGCAGTCTACTTCCCTTACCTCTATGTCTGGGCAGATATGACTGGCCTTTTGCCTGCATGCCCTCATGGGAAAGGAAAGATTGAGGCTGAAAAGACGGTGTCTTTTTTAGCTGAGATGTAACTTGGGGTAAAAAAGGTTGGATTTCCCAGCTGTTGCTGTGGTCCCCAGGTCCGATGGACCGACCCCCAAATAACTCCTTCCCTTTATACAGCAATACTTCCATCTGCCGTATGGGATCTGTATCACCTGACCACTGTCGTGTCCCTGACATCTTCTGGGAGATATGGACAACGCACTTATCTTGATGCCAGAGAGCAAATATCCCTCTGTGCATCTCACATACATATATATAGAATGCATCCTATTAAATGCTCTACATGAATAAAATATTTTCAGTCAGGGAATCCGACCAAGCCAACCCAGCACTGCATCTCCAGGCTGATGGCGATCGCTGGTCGCAGTATAACCACCGTATGTGTGTATATACTTTTTAGGATATTTTTCCAGCTTCCTATCAGCTGGCTCCTTGAGGGCGGCCGTATCTGGAGACGGTAACGCCACTTGATAAGCGTGTGAGCGCCTTATCACCCTAAGGGGTGTTTCCCAACGTACCCTAATTTCTGGCGGGAAAGGGTATAACGCCAATATTTGCTATCGGGGTAACCCTACGCATCATCACACACTTCATTTTATTTTATCTGATTCAGGAAAAACTACAGGTAGTTTTTTCACTCCCACATAATACCCTTTCTTGTGGTACTTGTAGTATCAGAAACACGTAACACCTCCTTCATTGCCCTTAACGTGTGGCCCTAATGAGAAATACGTTTGTTTATTCACCGTCGACACTGTATTCAGTGTCCGTGTCTGTGTCTGTGTCGACCGACTGAGGTAAATGGGCGTTTTTAAAACCCCTGACGGTGTTTCTGAGACGCCTGGACCGGTCCTAATAGATTGTCGGCCGTCTCATGTCGTCAACCGACCTTGCAGCGTGTTGACATTCTCACGTAATTCTCTAAATAAGCCATCCATTCCGGTGTCGACTCCCTAGAGAGTGACATCACCATTACAGGCAATTTCTCCGCCTCCTCACCAACATCGTCCTCATACATGTCGACACACACGTACCGACACACAGCACACACACCGGGAATGCTCTGACAGAGGACAGGACCCACTAGCCCTTTGGGGAGACAGAGGGAGAGTCTGCCAGCACACACCAAAAACGCTATAATTATATAGGGACAACCTTATATAAGTGTTTCTCCCTTATAGCATCTTTTATATATATACAATATCGCCAAAATCAGTGCCCCCCCTCTCTGTTTTAACCCTGTTTCTGTAGTGCAGTGCAGGGGAGAGCCTGGGAGCCTTCTCTCCAGCTTTTCTGTGAGAGAAAATGGCGCTGTGTGCTGAGGAGATAGGCCCCGCCCCTTTTTCGGCGGGCTCGTCTCCCGCTATTTTTGAAGTTAGGCAGGGGTTAAATATCTCCATATAGCCTCTGTGGGCTATATGTGAGGTATTTTTTGCCTCTAATAAGGTTTTTATTTGCCTCTCAGAGCGCCCCCCCCAGCGCTCTGCACCCTCAGTGACTGTTGTGTGAAGTGTGCTGAGAGGAAAATGGCGCACAGCTGCAGTGCTGTGCGCTACCTTTAGAAGACTGCAGGAGTCTTCAGCCGCCGATTCTGGACCTCTTCTGTCTTCAGCATCTGCAAGGGGGCCGGCGGCGCGGCTCCGGTGACCATCCAGGCTGTACCTGTGATCGTCCCTCTGGAGCTTGATGTCCAGTAGCCAAGAAGCCAATCCATCCTGCACGCAGGTGAGTTGACTCCTTCTCCCCTCAGTCCCTCGCTGCAGTGATCCTGTTGCCAGCAGGAATCACTGTAACATAAAAAACCTAGCTAAACTTTCTCTAAGCAGCTCTTTAGGAGAGCCACCTAGATTGCACCCTTCTCGGCCGGGCACAAAAATCTAACTGGAGTCTGGAGGAGGGTCATGGGGGGAGGAGCCAGTGCACACCACCTGATCTGGTAAAAGCTTTACTTTTTTGTGCCCTGTCTCCTGCGGAGCCGCTATTCCCCATGGTCCTTTCAGGAACCCCAGCATCCACTTAGGACGATAGAGAAACACCTTTCGTGTCCATTAACTAGTTCACCACAGGTGATGGCAATCATACATTAAGAGTGAAGACCAGAAGCAGAGCATTTTGTCCCTCCTGGAGAGGTTCATGTTGGAAGGTATGCTATAGGGTTCTACTACGTTCTACCGACGCTTGGGATCCCAGTGTCCAGCATACCGGCACCGGGATCCCGAATGCCGGCAGCGGGGTGAGCGCAAAAGAGCCCCTTGCGGGCTCGCAGCGCTCGCCACACTAATTATTCTCCCTCCAGGGGTGTCGTGGACACCCCAAGAGGGAGAATAGTTGTCATATGCCGGCTGCCGGGATTCCGGCGCCGGTATGCTGAGCGCCGGGATCTTGACAGCCGGCATATCTGGTGCCACCCTGCTATAGTACAAGCTAGACCCGAAAGCAAATGTCTGATAGGCTGCCATGGTTTACAGCACTTTGCACAGATATCTATAAGTAACCACTAAAGAGTCTCACTCTGTTAATCACACTTAAGATTCCAAAGAATATCACTACCCAGTGCTCAAGTGTGACTTTTTAAAGAAATAAAACAATTTCAAGCTGTTATATCTCCAGCATACTTAATTTCAACCAGTGTAAACCAATTTACACTTAAACTATGAACTTCTGCCACTAAATAATTAGCTTGCAGTAGTAGTAGCTTCTAGTCTATGTTTTATCTCACCAGCTTCTTGTCAGGCTGTTCCAAAACAGACGATGCTCCATCATTTGATGCCTCTGAATTACAGCTTGGAGATGTGGATGGTTCTGGCTGCATAGAGGTGTGCCGACAGCTTCCACCCTCCCTGTGAGATAAACCCAATATGCTTAGTTAGAATTATTATTAGAATAAAATAATATAGAATAATATCAGCAGTGGGAATATAGAAGAAATGTAAAAGATAGGAAAAGACATATAGCTACTTTGTAAATGCAACCTATAGTGGGCCATAGGCCTTATTCAGGTTGGTTAGCAAACCAATAAACTTATCAATTTTGCAAAACCGTGGGGGTCATTCCGACCCGATCTCACGTTGCAGTTGTTTGCAGCGGTGCAATCGGGTCAGAATTGCGCCGTCGTTGCCTTGTGATCGCCTCTGCCTGATTGACAGGCAGAGGCGGTCGCTGGGCGGGAGGGGGCTGGACGGCAGCGTTATGCCGCCATTTAGGGGGCGCGGCCAACGCAGGCATGGCCGGACCATGGGGGGGGCGGGCCGCGGCGGCTGCGTGACGTCACAGGCAGACGCTGCGACCCGGGCAGCAAAGAGGTTCTCCCGGCCAGCCGCAGGAGCTGTGCAGGCCGGGAGGTACTCCTGAAATGCAAAAGCATCGCTGCTGTGCAATGCTTTTGCACTTCAGCGGGGGATGCTGGCACTGACATGCGAGGAGGACTAGCCCTGTGCTGGGCATCCCCCCGCATGTCTGAGTGCCTGATCGTAGCTGTGCTAAATTTAGCACAGCTACGATCAATTCAGAATGACCCCTTATGTGCAGTGCAGGGGGGGGCAGATATAACATGTGCAGAGAGACTAGATTTGGATGGGGTGTGTTCAAACTGAAATCTAAATTGCAGTGTAGAAAAAAAACCAGCCAGTATTCACCCTGCACAGAAACAATATAACCCACCCAAATCTAACTCTCTCTGCACATGTTATATCTGCCACACCTGCAGTGCACATTGGTGGTCATTCCGAGTTGTTCGCTCGCAAGCTGCTTTTAGCAGCATTGCACCCGCTAAGCCGCCGCCTACTGGGAGTGAATCTTAGCTTATCAAAATTGCGAACGAAAGATTCTCAAAATTGCGAATAGAAATTTCTTAGCAGTTTCTGAGTAGCTCGACACTTACTCTGCCACTGCGATCAGTTCAGTCAGTTTCGTTCCTGTTTTGAAGTCACAAACACACCCAGCGTTCGCCCAGACACTCCCCCGTTTCTCCAGCCACTCCCGCGTTTTTCCCAGAAACTGCAGCGTTTTTTCACACACTCCCATAAAACGGCCAGTTTCCGCCCAGAAACACCCACTTCCTGTCAATCACATTACGATCACCAGAACGAAGAAAAAACCTCGTAATGCCGTGAGTAAATTACCAAACTTCTTAGCAAATTTACTTGGCGCAGTGCGAACATTGCGCATGCGCAATTAGCGGAAAATCGCTGCGATGCGAAGAAAATTACAGAGCGAACAACTCGGAATGACCACCATGGTTTTGCCAACTGCTAACTTTCTTGGGCACAGATTTATCAAGCCTTGGAGAGTGATAAATTGCACAATGATAAAGTACCAACCAATCATCTGTCACAATCTGTAACATGGCAGTTAGGAGCGGATTGGTTGGTACTATATCACCGTGCAAATTATCACTACCCAAGTCTTGATAAATCTGGGCCATGTTTTCTGACAAACCTGAACTGCTATATACAGTACTAAATTTTTCTGAGTCTGAAAAGGGTGTGTGACCTCGGCTGGATGGGGGTGTGACCGCAATTGGGTGGATGCGGTCACATGACACATCCCACATTTCCTTATTTTGGGGGCATGTCCAGCACTCCCTAGCTCACCTCCCTGCACTATTTAGATGTCTCTACTCAGGGATCACTTGCTGCTTTGCAGAGCAGAGCAGTGGTGATCTAAGACCACAATCACAGGTTCACTACTGCACTTCTCCAAGCATCCTAAGGACGCTCGTAGCAGCTGTACAGCCTGCAAAATGCATGGCCAGTACTGTATGTCCAAAGGACACGCCGGGCGTCCCTGCAGCAGTGAAACACCTAGCCAGATGTAGGGTCAATGAGGGTGCTGTCCCCAGGGCACTCTGCCCTGTGCAACGGCAACAGCCACACTGTCCTCCTTACAGCCATGATGTACACACTGGAATTAAGTAGGTGCAACAAGAGATCACTACAGAAAAGGTAACAAGAGGTTCCAAAACCTGTTCATGGGTTCGGACAGGGACGTGCGGTGAGGTAAATTTTTCAGGAGGCACTGGTTAGTACCAGAGCCAGATTTACACACCATATATGAGCCAAATGGTACATGTGAGTATTATACACAGGTGCAGCAGTATAAACTCCTGGAAATTTGGTGGGTTTTGATCAGAGATGGGCGGAAAAGGTAAGCAGGTGAGACTTTTTACTCCAGAGATTGGACTATGAAAATTATTACAATAATACAAAGAAGATATTTTTAACATATTCTTTATATACTTTATACAGTCAAAACTCTGGCACAAACGGTAGTATGACAGGAAAGGCTCTGCCTCACCTCATCACCTCCCCTCACGAAACTGGGTTAGGAAGGCGTAAAGGCCCATACACACTCGCCGGTAAAATGAGCGATGTCGCTCATTTTCCCCCCTTCCTGAGCGACGTCGCTCATTTTATCGACAAGTGTGTATGACGCCAGCGACGAACGCTATCGGCAGTGCATGCATGGTCAATCTGGACTGTCGTCCAGGTGCTGCATGCACGGCCGGCAGCTGCGTGACGTCACTGAGCGATATGATTGGTCATATCGCTCAGTGTGTACGAGTGGCCGCCAACCACACTGCCCGGGATGGGGAAACACTACATGACTCATCTAATGTGTTTGGGCCTTAAGACTCCTAACATCCTCAATGTAAACATTTTACTTAAAGTGGTATTAATTTCACAAATACAGGAAACACATTTAAAGCCCCAAACAAATGCACTTTATTCAGATTTATGTGACTCCCTTTTTTAGCTGCTGTGCACACATCATATCCACTGTAGTTCCCATTCTAATGCGTTCTGCTATAAAGTAGGTATTACTGTGAGACAATGTAAATAAGGGGCACTACTGCGGCATACGGTAAGAGGCACTACAGTGCGACATACTGTGAATAAGGAGCACTTCTGTTTGGCATAATGTAAATAAAGGGTGCTACTGTGTGGCATAATGTAAATAAAGGGTGCTACTGTGTGGCATAATGTAAATTGGCAATACCGTGTGGCATAATATCAACTGGAAGCGCTGCTGCGTGGCATATGCATTTTGGGCACTACATGTTGCATAATGGGGGCATTATATTACAGTACATATAATGTAAAATGGACTATATTAATGCTATATTGTATATGTGTATATATATATAGATATATATAGATATATATATATATATATATAGATATATATAGATATATATATATATATATATAGATATATATATACACACACACACACACAATCAGCTTTGACAATGCAACAGAAAATGCGCCTTTCTCAGTGGTCAGCACCCTGCCCAAAAATCCTAGATTGAAGACAGTAAATGTGTCTGCTGTTCAATGTACAGTGCACCGGTAGTTATGGGGGCTGCTTGGTTTACCTCACTCACCCTCAATTACAGAATAGCACAACTTCTGCGAGGATTCCATGAATGTCCTCAGGTCTGCACCCACCTGTAGCCTAGGAGCTGCCTGATGGATAGAAGAAGCAGTGAGGACGAGGGCCGGGGTAATAAGCCAGCTCATTACAGTTACAATGCAGGGAAGATATGCACTCAGCAGCAGCACCACCTCACCTCTATGCGCCTCATTGCCGCCCGCTGCCGCCGATACAAGTGATAGAAGACACTGGTCAGGGCTACACTGGAGGCCAGGCAGACGGTGTCCAGCGCTGATAGCTCCATGACACTCCCGGAGAGGACGGCAAATAAGTCCCCGCTAATGCCAGACGCTGGCAGCCGGTGACAGGGGTCGACACAGACACTTCCACACTTTCTTCCAGTTTCAAGATTAATGATGACAGTCACCTAACAAACTACATGTTCCGGCATCCTCCACTGTTCTACACTACATGTCCCGGCATGGTTGATTCTATATCGGAGGGGAGAAGGGACCTTCTGACGTACCTAGGGGAGGAGACACGTCACCAGGGGGAGGAGCTACGGCCGAACAAGGTACCCGAAAAGTATGCTCGCCACGCTTCGGGCACGGTGGCTCGCTCCGCTCCGCTTCGCTCGCCACCTAATTACTAAAGGTAATAGTTGGTGGCGTAGATACTAGAGCAACTGTCCCGCTGGCGTAGCTCCTCCCCCTTGTATCGTGGCTCCTCCCCCTGACGGAAAAGGTCCCTTAGGGCTGTAACACACACTCCGATTTTTCCCTGATGGCAAAAGCCGGACAAATTTTGTCCGGCTTTTTGCCATCCTGGAGAAACCGGCAGAGTCTGTCACACAGGACGGCTTTGAGCCGTGTGTGATGCTGTGCGCATGCGCAGCATTAGACACGGCTTGGGAAAAAACCATTGTGTGTGCAAGCTCCCCTTCACACACACGGTTTACTGGCTGCAAAGACGGCCAGGCGCCCGCTCGGCAGCCGGACCTTCCAGTGGTGAGACCCGGCTGCAACCCTGCAGCCGGGCCGGGACCGTGCCGTGTGTAGGACACATTGCGCTGCATGTGTCTTTACATCACGGCAGCAGTTTAAAGCCGGCCGGGTGTTTGCCGGGCGGCGCCAGCCGCCTCGTGTGTTTCGGCCCTTAGGCCACTTGGATCTAGCCTCAACCGTCCCGGCATCTTCCACTGTTCTACACTACATGTCCCGGCATCCTCCGCTGCTCTGCCTGCAGTGTGCACTACATTTCCCGGCATCCTACTGTCACTGTGCGATTGCTCCCGCGTGGCACTTTTGCGTTGTATCTGCAAAAAGCGGTTGAGGCTAGATCCAAGTGGCCTAAGGGACCTTTTCCGTCAGGGGGAGGAGCTATGACACAAGGGGGAGTAGCTACGCCAGCGGGTCAGTTGCTCTAGTATCCACGCCACCAACTATTACCTTTAGTAATTAAGTGGCGAGCGGAGCGAGCCACCGTGCCTGAAGCGTGATGAGCGAAGCGAGCCCGCAAGCGTACTTTTCGGGTACTTTGTTCGGCCGTAGCTCCTCCCCCTGGTGACGGGTCTCCTCCCCTAGGTACGTCAGAAGGTCCTTTCTCCCACTCCGATATAGAATCAACCGCAAAAAGCTCCCCATAAGGCAGTGGTTCTCACTCAAATTGCATGACGTGCCACCGTGTGTGCTTCACAACTTCAGGGTTGCCACGGGTTAGTGGTCCAGGACCAATTCAGATTATTTATGTTCAATGTAATAGGCAAAACCAGTATGCTGGTGGCTGGCAATTAAAAAATATGTGAACAAACAGAATTGTTTCCTGTCCCTCATCACACAATTGAACTTTTGGCCTAGGGGTTCCGTGAAAAAAATTCTGATACTCTCTGGCACAGTGAGTCAAAAGTTTGGGGACCACTCCACTGCCATAGGGTTTAGTAGCGTCTAGATTCCCTTTGTGGAGATGACCTTTCCCATAATGCTTTGGATCAACGTCACATACTATTAGGATTATATGAAATTATTAGTGGAATATTATTTTATTGTGTAAACTCATACCCTGATGTATTCCCAGATACTGTAAACAGCCCATGCTGTACCTTCTCCAAATTGTTAATCTCGGATATATTTGGTTTGAGAGATCAGATGTAATACCAACTTTTTGACATAGCTAAAATTAGCTTTACATTTGGCCTGGGTTTTTTTAGATTATCTTTTCACTAGCAGTGCCTACCTATTTATTTATTATTTATTTATTATTTATTAAGTTTCTTATATAGCGCAGCATATTCCGTTGCGCTTTATAATTAGAACAACAGTAATAGAACAAAACTGGGTAAAAACAGACATAGAGGTAGGAAGGCCCCAAGTGATTATTTATTTTATGCAATGGTGCATTTTTTTCTTTCACTTTTTTTTACTTAATTTGAAATGTGCTTCCACCTCCCGGTTTTGGTTTTGTATTCATTTCATGTTTTGGTTCTAAAACTGGGTACACATTTTTCCGATCATCATTAGCATACATGTTGTGGCTAGCAATAACGTCAGGTTTGATGTACAGCGCATCACATCTCACAAAGTCGCTAGCAACATGGCCACCCACACAGTGGCGGTTCTTGCCACGGGCAAGCGGTACTTTTGCCCGGGGCGCCGCCTTCCGGAGGGCGCCGGCGCCATCCGGAGGGCGCTGCACCAGGGCAAGATCCGCCACTGTGCCCCCCGCAGTGCCCTGCTGTTCCCCCCCCCCCCGCTTTGAAGGGAACCAGACGCGTAGAGTCTAGTTTCTCTTCATTGAGAGGACCTTAGTTGTGCGGTGCGCGATGACGTCATCGCGCACCGCACAGCAAAGGTCCTCTCCATGAATGGAAACTAGACGCTACGGTCTAGTTTTCCTTCGTGTAGAGGACCTTTGCTGTGCGATGCGCGATGACGTCATTGCGCACCGCACAGCATAGTGGAACAGACACTAGGGGTCATAATTGACCTCTAGTGTCTATGCTGTTCTATGGGAGAGACGTAATAACGTCTCTCCCATAGATCGAAGAGAAGAGAGGAGAGGAGAAGAGCGGCGCCGCCAGCGGAGGGGGTCTGCAGCTGTCTGGATCAGGAACGGGGATGGTAAGTATACTTTTTATTTATTTATTTATTTTCATTCAGCGTCGTGACCACGCCCCCAATTGAAGCCACGCCCCCATGGTTTGCCCGGGGCGCCACAAGTCTTAGAACCGGCCCTGCACCCACATATAGGGCATACACATTGTCAGATGTGAGCGATATGTTGGTCTGATGCGCCAGATTAATTTAGCAAAACCACCCTCATGGGAAAGGTCCTCTCCACGAAGGGAAACTAGACGCTACCCCCTCACATGTTTTGGCTTTGGACCTGTACCTTATTTTATATTTTTAAAATGCTAAAAAACAGCTAAAATGTAGTTTGGGCCTGTTTTTGTTCCTACAACATTATTAACCAAAGACGATTTCGACCAAAACAAAAAAAAGACTTCTGGGTTTGTGGCAAAGTGCCGGTATGCGGCGGTATGGCATACCGGCACTTTGCCACAAACCCAGAAGTCTTTTTTTTTTTTAATAGCAGTGTGCAGACTCAAAAAAATTGGTGTCGTTTTCTTCATAGAGTGAGGGGGAACCCCAATTAGTGCACCGTGTCCCCTCGCTCCGCTACCATTGCGCTCGGCACAGGTTACCGTTCCAAATTGTAGTCCACGTGAATCGTAAAGTATGAAAAAGTTAAAAAAATGAAAAGCTTTTGTCATGTCGACCTAGAGTCCCTGTCGAATTAGAAACCATGTCGACCTACTTACTGTTGACCAATAGTGGTCGACCTAGATACTGTCGACCTAAGTCTTGTCGACCTAAAGACCGGATTCCGAGTAATGTATAAAGGGGCAGTAATCATAGGCGGCCATACAGGTGACACACATCTAGTATGGCAGTGCCCTAGGGGCAGTAATCACAAGTGTCCATACAGGTGACACACATCCGCTATGGTGGTGACCTAGGGGCACTAATCACAATTGTCCATACAGGTGACACACATCTAGTATGGCAGTGCCATAGGGGCAGTAATCACAAGTGTCCATACAGGTGACACACATCCGCTATGGTGGTGACCTAGGGGCACTAATCACAATTGTCCATACAGGTGACACACATCTACTATGGCAGTGCCCTAGGGGCAGTAATCACAAGTGTCCATACAGGTGACACACATCCGCTAAGGTGGTGACCTAGGGGCACTAATCACAATTGTCCATACAGGTGACACAGATCTAATATGGCAGTGACCTAGGGGCAGTAATCACAAGTGTCCATACAGGTGACACACATCCGCTATGGTGGTGACCTAGGGGCACTAATCACAATTGTCCATACAGGTGACACACATCTACTATGGCAGTGACCTAGGGGCAGTAATCACAAGTGTCCATACAGGTGACACACATCTACTATGGCAGTGACCTAGGGGCAGTAATCACAAGTGTCCATACAGGTGACACACATCTACTATGGCAGTGGCCTAGGGGCAGTAATCACAAGTGTCCATACAGGTGACACACATCTACTATGGCAGTGACATAGGGGCAGTAATCACAAGTGTCCATACAGGTGACACACATCTACTATGGCAGTGACCTAGGGGCAGTAATCACAAGTGTCCATACAGGTGACACACATCCGCTATGGTGGTGACCTAGGGGCAGTAATCACAAGCGTACAGGTGACACACATCCGCTGTGGCCGTCACCTAGGGGCAGTCACCGGCCATACAGGTGACACACATCTGCTATGGCGTTGACCTATAGGCAGTACCCAGCTGTACAGGTGGCACACATCCGCTATGGCGGTGACCTAAGGGGAGTAACCGGCTTTACAGGTGGCACACATTCTCTATGGTGGTGACCTATGGGCAGTACCTAGCTGTACAGGTGGCAACAGCCTCCTCTGGCTCTAGCTGTACTCAGGGCAGGATGAGGGGAAGTCACTAAGAATAAGCAGAAGTTCCCTGTATCACAGACTACATCATGTCAGATCACTCAGTAAGGTGACAGCCACATAAGGAGCCCGCTCTACCCGTGTGACCCCGCTCAGTAACAGCCCAGTGCGACCGCCATCACCCGCCCTGTACATACTCACTTCATTCCTGCTGCTGCTGCAGGGATGCCTGCGGTGCTGTGTGATGACGTGATGGCACTGCAGCCACCCGGTTCCCGGGCTCACTGGAGCCAACCCGCCTCTAGCTAGTTAACGGCCATGACACACGCCCATGTGCGGTGCGCCCGCTTCCTGACCCCAATCACCTCTGGAGCACGCTGGGCAGCTATCTGTGGTGCACCTGGCCCAGGTTTTACCGCCAAAACGCCGCCCGGTTCCCGAACTCTCAGTCGCTGGAGCCACCCTCAGCTGCTGGAGCCCCCCTCATCCATGATACAGGTCAGAGCAAAAAAAGTGAAACTTAAGGTATTTAGGCAGCTCATAGCTGTAAATACTAGCCATCTAGATTAGAGATAATCATAATGCGTGGCATAATGTGAATTTTGGATCATGCTGTGTTGCATAATGTGAATTTTGGATCATGCTGTGTTGCATAATGTGAATTTTGGATCATACTGTGTGGGAAATTGTGAATTTTTACTCATTCTGTGTGGCGTAATGTGAATTTTGGCTCATTCCGTGGGAATGTTGGCTCATTCAGTGTGGCGTAATGTATAAAAGGCACCAGTACTAGATAGTATAAGGGGTCCTACTATTGTGGTGCATAATGTGTATAAGGGGTATGTGGTGTGGTACACTGCACTTAAGGAAACGCCCCATTTTAAGTGGCCTTGCGCCCTTTTCAGTGGCCACACCACCTTTTCCGGAGCGCGCGCGCCTTCGGCGCATACATAATTACAACCTTCACTTTTCCATACCCCCACTACAAAATTTCCACTTCGACCAGTGGTTAGCAGAGTTTATTGAAGTGGCGGTAGGTCGCTTTCACCATACTTGTATATGTGGAAGTGACATTATCTGAAATTCGGGAAACCACAGAAGAAATCTGAGATTTCTGTGCACTAGACTGCTCTGTTAAATGCCTGAGGCTGTGGAAACCCTTATTTTCAAAGCTGACAATTGAATAAGAGCTTTTTTTGCATAGAGCCTTAAGTCAAGTAGGGTCTCCGATTTCACCAGGGGGTCCATAAGGGGCTACCTTATATAAAAGTCCAAGTTTTGAGCTTTAAACCAGATAAATGATAAAGGGTCTCATTTTGCAGTGGAATGCAATTTGCGTTCCGGGCATAAATGTATAAATTGGAAGTGCAGCTCAGTGTAATGGTGCCCATACACTTGTGAGATAATCGGTGCTAACCTTCGATTTCGACCACATCTGTGAGAGAAATCGAAGGATTGTATGTACATTTTAGGTACCTTTCAACGCAATGCGCGGGCACACCGGTCGAATCTCACGTCTCAAGATAGTATGTGCTGCATTTTATATTTATCGACTCGCAGAACGATCGCATGTCTTTTTAAAAACACATGCTATATATCGCACTGCGATGTGCGATGGACACCCGGTGGGAGCGGCCAGAGGCCGCTCCCACTCGGCGGTGACATGCCCTTCACGTGATTACCATGCGGTCTATTGCATGATCGCATTGTAATCACTTTGACAGTTCAGGTGCGATTTCATCGCACCTGAACTGCCGTTGCAATGCCCCGCGATGTCGTGTCACGGGGCATCGCACAAGTGTATGGGCACCATTAGAATGTCTCCACATCAAGATGCGCTTTATAAAGGCGGATTGGCCATAGGGCTCACCAGGAAGATTCCTGTAGGTCGACGTCTGCCTGTTTTGTGTGTTGTCATGTGGCCCCACCCCCCACATGACAGGCAGCCCACCGCAATTAGTACACTGCATTGTCCCCATTCATTCTGTAATTACATCTCTGCAGCATAGCAACTCTGCCATCCAGTGATGCTGCCATGGCTACATGGTATAATATACCTCTTGTGTTGCCCATGTCAGGCCACTTCTACAAAATTTTACAGGGATACATTTAGTTCCCAATACGCCCATGGTCTCAGACACAACTGCAGCAAAAAACGCAAGTAAAGCAGCAACTGCATACAAACAGGACCTATGAGGAGCGATCCCAGCCCCCTCAACAGACCCCGCCCCCTCATCAGACCACACACCCATTAGGGCTCTTCCAAAAATTCCATGGGCTGGTTTTCCATCCCAATCCACCCCATGCTTTTTACATTGCATTCCACGGCATTTGCTAGATTTGTCAACGTAATAATGGTGACTACCATTTAAACTGTAAACTTGGGTTTTCAACTCCAATCCTCAAGTACTCCTAACAAGTGATGTTTTCAAGATTTCTCTATTCTTGGATGGGTGAGTTAATATACTTTGCTTGGTCAGTAATTATCCCTCCTGGTTCCATAGAGAGAAATTTTGAAAACATGACAGGTTGGGGGATTAGATTTGAAAAGCCCTGATGAAGTTGATTCATAGCTCAAGAGTTATTCAGCAGATTTATCATGCTTCAGCCTACATAGGCAAGCTGCTATGACAGCGTCATCTGCATGCATATGTGCAGGCATGGGTTATAGGTGGTGCAGAGGGCAGGGGCCTCCACACATTGGGGGCCCACACACTGCTGCAAATGCCACAGAATGCAGGCAGCTGGGCAGAGGCAGCTAATGGTTACTTGCTCAGTTGATCGCTCAGGCAGTGGCAGGAAGAGCATGTAACCCCTCGCTGTCTATCACTTACTTGCACCAGGGAGTAACGGGCAGGCCTGGCGACAGGGGAACAAAGGGTACACCTGTCCTGGGCCATATCAGAAGGTCCCAGAGGTTCAGGGTCTCAAAAATTGTGCTGCGGTTCCTAATATTAATTTTTCAAATAATCAGTCCTGGCCTCCCGCAACTTGACTTGGCTGGCAAAAGAAAAACATATTTCTCTTCCGTCCTAGAGGATGCTGGGGACTCCGTAAGGACCATGGGGTATAGACGGGCTCCGCAGGAGATAGGGCACCTAAAAAGAACTTTGACTATGGGTGTGCACTGGCTCCTCCCTCTATGCCCCTCCTCCAGACCTTAGTTAGATCTTGTGCCACAGAGGAGAAAGGGTACAATGCAGAGAGCTCTCCAGAGTTTTCTGTTTTAAAGAATTTTGTTAGGTTTTTTATTTTCAGGGAGTCCTGTTGGCAACAGGCTCCCTGCATCGTGGGACTGAGGAGAGAGAAACAGAGCTGGCTTGTCAAGTTGGGCACTGTTTCTAAGGCTACTGGACACCATTAGCTTCAGAGGGAGTCGGAACACAGGTCTCACCTGGGGTTCGTCCCGGAGCCGCGCCGCCGTACTCCTCACAGATGCCGAAGATAGAAGCCAGGTGAGTATGAGAAGGCAAGAAGACATCAGGCGGCAGAAGACATCAGATCTTCATGAGGTAAGCGCGCAGCGGTAAGCTGCACGCCATTGCTCCCAGTCACACACACATGCAGGCACTGAGGGTGCAGGGCGCAGCTTCCACATCGGAAAGGGATGTAGTGTTAGCTGCAATTCAAACGCTGTGTATACAGCAAGTGATAATCAAGGTTCCCCTGCACCAGCAGGGAAGAGGTTACTACTCAACCCTATTTGTGGTCCCGAAACCGGACGGTTCGGTCAGACCTATTTTGAATCTGAAATCCCTAAACCTGTACATAAAAAGATTCAAATTCAAGATGGAATCACTCAGAGCGATAATAGCCAACATGGAGGAGGGGGAGTTTATGGTGTCTCTGGACATAAAGGATGCGTACCTTCATGTCCCCATATATGCCCCCCATCAGGAATACCTGAGATTCGCTGTACAGGATTGTCATTACCAATTTCAGACGTTGCCGTTTGGACTTTCCACGGCCCCGAGGATTTTCACCAAGATAATGGCGGAAATTATGGTGGTCCTGCGCAAGCATGGAGTCACAATTATCCCATACTTGGACGATCTCCTGATAAAAGCGAGATTAAGGGAGAAATTGCTGAGCAGTGTGGCACTCTCTCTGAGAGTGCTCCAGCAACATGGTTGGATTCTAAATCTACCGAAGTCACAGTTGATTCCGACAACTCGACTACCGTTCCTAGGTATGATACTGGATACGGAACAAATGAAGGTCTTCCTCCCAATAGAGAAAGCCCAGAACATCCAGAACATGGTCAGAGACCTGCTAAAACCGAAAAGGGTGTCAGTTCACCAATGCACTCGTTTTCTGGGAAAAATGGTGGCGGCCTACGAGGCCATTCCCTTCGGAAGGTTCCATGCAAGGACTTTTCAATGGGACCTTCTGGACAAGTGGTCCGGGTCCCATCTGCACTAACATCGGAAAATAACTCTGTCCCCAGGGGCCAGAGTGTCTCTCCTGTGGTGGTTGCAAAGTGCTCACCTGCTGGAGGGTCGCCGGTTCGGGATTCAGGACTGGATCCTGGTTACCACGGACGCAAGCCTCCGAGGATGGGGAGCGGTCACACAGGGAAAAAACTTTCAGGGACTTTGGTCAGACCAGGAGTCCTGTCTACACATCAATGTGTTGGAACTCAGGGCCATTTACAACGGCCTTCGACAAGCGGAGAGTCTTCTTCGAAACCTACCGGTTCTGATTCAATCAGACAATGTCACAGCAGTGGCTCATGTGAAACACCAAAGCGGGACAAGAAGCAGAGTCGTGATGGCGGAGACCACCAGGATTCTTCGCTGGGCGGAAAATCATGTAAGCGCTCTGTCGGCTGTCTTCAGTCCGGGAGTGGACAACTGGGAAGCAGACTTCCTCAGCAGACACGATCTCCATCCAGTAGAGTGGGGACTTCATCAAGAAGTCTTTGCAGACATAACACGTCTTTGGGGAACTCCTCAAATAGACATGATGGCGTCACGCCTCAACAAAAAGCTTTGGAGGTATTGTGCCAGGTCTCGGGACCCTCAGGCAGTGGCAGTAGACGCTCTGATAACACCGTGGGTGTTCAAATCGGTCTACGTGTTTCCTCCTCTTCCTCTCATCACAAAAGTGTTGAGGATCATAAGGCAAAGAAGAGTACAGACGATACTCGTTGTCCCAGACTGGCCTCGAAGGGCCTGGTACTCAGATCTACAAGAGATGCTCACAGGAGATCCCTGGCCTCTTCCTCAGAGGGAAGACCTGTTGCAACAGGGGCCCTGTGTATTTCAGGACTTACCGCGGTTACGTTTGACGGCATGGCGGTTGAACGCCGAATCCTAGCGAAGAAGGGGATTCGGAAGAGGTCATCCCTACTTTAATAAAGGCTAGGAAGGAGGTGACGGTTAAGCATTATCACCGTATCTGGCGAAAGTATGTGTCCTGGTGTGAGACCAAGAATGCACCTACGGAAGATTTTCATCTGGGTCGTTTTCTCCACTTCCTACAGACAGGAGTGGATATGGGCCTGAAATTAGGCTCTGTTAAGGTTCAGATTTCGGCCCTCTCGATTTTCTTTCAGAAGGAATTGGCTTCTCTTCCAGAAGTCCAGACATTTGTAAAGGGAGTGCTACACATCCAGCCTCCTTTTGTGCCTCCAGTGGCACCGTGGGACCTCAACGTGGTGTTGCAGTTTCTAAAATCACACTGGTTTGAACCGCTTAACAAGGTTGAGTTGAAATTTCTTACTTGGAAGGTGGTCATGTTGTTGACCTTGGCATCGGCAAGGCGAGTATCAGATTTGGCGGCTTTGTCACACAAAAGCCCTTACTTGATTTTTCATGTGGATCGAACTGAATTGAGGACACATCCGCAATTTTTGCCTAAGGTGGTTTCTTCATTCCATGTAAATCAACCTATTGTGGTGCCTGTGGCTACAAGTGACCTGGAGGATTCCAGATCCCTGGACGTAGTCAGGGCCTTAAAGATTTATGTAGCCAGGACGGCTAGAATTAGGAAAACAGAGGCTCTGTTTGTCCTGTATGCGGCCAATAAGATTGGCGCACCTGCTTCCTCGAAACAGACTATTGCTCGCTGGATCTGTAATACGATTCAGCAGGCTCACTCTACGGCTGGATTGCCGGTACCAAATTCGGTTAAGGCTCATTCCACTAGGAAGGTGGGCTCTTCTTGGGCGGCTGCCCGAGGCGTCTCGGCATTACAACTTTGCCGAGCGGCGACTTGGTCGGGGTCAAACACTTTTGCTAAATTCTACAAGTTTGATACCCTGGCTGATGAGGACCTAGCGTTTGCTCAGTCGGTGCTGCAGAGTCATACGCACTCTCCCGCCCGATTGGATGCTTTGGTATAAACCCCACGGTCCTTACGGAGTCCCCAGCATCCTCTAGGACATAAGAGAAAATAAGATTTTAAACCTACCGGTAAATCTATTTCTCCTAGTCCGTAGAGGATGCTGGGCGCCCGGCCCAGTGCGGAAACTCTGCAAGACTTGTATATAGTTGTTGATTACATAAGGGTTATGTTACAGTTGAAATCGGTCTTGGTCCGTTACTGTTGTTGTTCATATGGTTAACTGGTTATGTATGATCCAGGTTACATGGTATGATTGGTGTGGGCTGGTATGAATCTTGCCCTTGGATTGCTAAATCCTGCCTTGTATTGTCCATCTCCTCTGGGCACAGTTCTCTAACTGAGGTCTGGAGGAGGGGCATAGAGGGAGGAGCCAGTGCACACCCATAGTCAAAGTTCTTTTTAGGTGCCCTATCTCCTGCGGAGCCCGTCTATACCCCATGGTCCTTACGGAGTCCCCAGCATCATCTACGGACTAGGAGAAATAGATTTACCGGTAGGTTTAAAATCTTATTTTTCAATCAAGGCCCCTCCACCCCCCTCGTCCTGTCCCTTGATCTGGTCCCGAGGGTCTATGCTGCATTGCCGATGAACGACGCCACAACATCATGATGCTGTGCCGGCCCGGACCTTCACTGCTTAGCTCTGAGGTCAGGTAGTTGCAGCTGGGTGCCTGGGTTGAGGAAGGAAGGAGGGGGATGGGGGCAGAGATATCAGTGTACCTGACCCCAAGATTTCTATTGGTGGCCCTGGCAGCAGCAGCAGAGTGCAGACTGCCAGCCAGCATCAATTATATGCCTCCCACTGAGGAGGTACTGTTTGCTGCCATCGCTTCCCCGCTTGTGACCGCTGCATGTGTCTTTCTGTGATTGAGGGGCAGCCGCAGCTCCACTTTTCTCCCTGCCATCATGGGCCAGTATTTACTAAAAATCCGAGTTTGGTCGATTTGTGGTTTTTTTTCTAAGTCCCAATCCGGGAATTTACTAAGCACCAATCTCGGCAGTGTCTGGTCTATTCGTAATGGTTTGAATGACAACGTCCCAAAATACGAATGAATAGACCATCGGTCAAACGTGGCTGTTATTTCATAGAATACGGCCATTCACTATTCATTCGTATTTGGGTGTTAGTTTCTGAGTGCTCAAGTGCGGGTCTGTTTTTTTTTCGAATCGTTAAAAAAAGCAGCAAAAAAATAGACCTGCTTTTTCGAGTCGAGTTTGGATAACCATGCACGGATCAGTGAGATCTGTGCATGGTTATCTATGGGAAAGGGTCTGTTTAGTTTAAAATCAGAAAAAAAAATTGCGTGGGGTCCCCCCTCCTAATCATAACCAGCCTCGGGCTCTTTGAGCCGATCCTGGTTGAAAAAATATTGGGTAAAAAATGACAGGGGTTCCCCCATATTTAATAAACCAGCACCTGGCTCTGCGCCTGGTCCTGGTTCCAAAAATACGGGGGACAAAAAGCGTAGGGGTCCCCCGTATTTCTGAAACCAGCACCGGGCTCCACTAGCTGGGGAGATAATGCCACAGCCGGGGGACACTTTGATATCGGTCCCTGCGGCCGTGCCATTAAAACCCCAACTAGTCACCCCTGGCCGGGGTACCCTGGAGGAGTGGGGACCCCTTCAATAAAGGGGTCCCCCCCTCCAGCCACCCAAGGGCCAGGGGTGAAGCCCGAGGCTGTCCCCCCCATCCAAGGGCGGCGGATGGGGGGCTGATAGCCTTTTTGAAAAAATGTGAGTATTGTTTTTAGTAGCAGTACTACAAGTCCCAGCAAGCCTCCCCCGCAAGCTGGTACTTGGAGAACCACAAGTACCAGCATGCGGTGGAAAACCGGGCCCACTGGCACCTGTAGTACTACTACTAAAAAAATACCCCAATAAAAACAGGAGACACACACCTTGAAAGTATAAGTTTTTTACATACATGCACACCTCCAAACATACATACCTATGTTCACACGAGGATCGGTCCTCTTCTCCATGTAGAATCCATGGGGTACCTGTGGAAAAAATTATACTCACATAATCCAGTGTAGATCGGTCCTCTTCTGTTCTCTGTATAATCCACGTACTTGTCAAAAAAATAAAACGCAAACCCGACCACACACTGAAAGGGGCCCCATGTTTTCACATGGGACCCCTTTCCCCGACTGCCAGGACCCCCCCCCTGACTCCTGTCTAAGAGGGTTCCTTCAGCCAATCAGGGAGCGCCACGTCGTGGCACCCTCCTGATTGGCTGTGTGCTCCTGTAGTGTCTGTCAGGCAGCACACGGCAGTGATACAATGTAGCGCCTATGCGCTCCATTGTAACCAATGGTGGGAACTTTGTAGTCAGCGGTGAGGTTACTTTCGGTCAACCGCTGACCACAAAGTTCCCACCATTGGTTACAATGGAGCGCATAGGC
This sequence comes from Pseudophryne corroboree, assembly GCF_028390025.1. Taxonomy (NCBI): domain Eukaryota; kingdom Metazoa; phylum Chordata; class Amphibia; order Anura; family Myobatrachidae; genus Pseudophryne; species Pseudophryne corroboree. The sequence continues at coordinate 374,243,957 of NC_086447.1, read as the reverse complement.
GCTACATTGTATCACTGCCGTGTGCTGCCTGACAGACACTACAGGAGTACACAGCCAATCAGGAGGGTGCCACGACGTGGCGCTCCCTGATTGGCTGAAGGAACCCTCTTAGACAGGAGTCAGGGGATGGGGGCCTGGCAGTCGGGGAAAGGGGTCCCATGTGAAAACATGGGGCCCCTTTCAGTGCGTGGTCGGGTTTGCGTTTTATTTTTTTGACAAGTACCTGGATTATACAGAGAACAGAAGAGGACCGATCTACACTGGATTATGTGAGTATAATTTTTTCCACAGGTACCCCATGGATTCTACATGGAGAAGAGGACCGACCCTCGTGTGAACATAGGTAAGTATGTATGTTTGGAGGTGTGCATGTATGTAATAAACTTATACTTTCAAGGTGTGTGTCTCCTGTTTTTATTGGGGTATTTTTTTAGTAGTAGTACTACAGGTGCCAGCGGGCCCGGTTTTCCACTGCATGCTGGTACTTGTGGTTCTCCAAGTACCAGCTTGCGGAGGAGGCTTGCTGGGACTTGTAGTACTGCTACTAAAAACAATATTCACATTTTTTCAAAAAGGCTATCCGCCGCCCTTGGATGGGGGGGACAGCCTCGGGCTTCACCCCTGGCCTTTGTGTGGCTGGAGGGGGGGACCCTTTGATTGAAGGGGTCCCCACTCCTCCAGGGTACCCCGGCCAGGGGTGACTAGTTGGGGTTTTAATGGCACGGCCGCATGGACCGATATCAAAGTGTCCCCCGGCTGTGGCATTATCTCCCCAGCTAGTGGAGCCCGGTGCTGGTTTCAGAAATACGGGGGACCCCTACGCTTTTTGTCCCCCGTATTTTCAGAACCAGGACCAGGCGCAGAGCCCGGTGCTGGTTGATTAAATATGGGGGAACCCCTGTCATTTTTTACTCCATATTTTTTCAACCAGGATCGGCTCAAAGAGCCCGAGGCTGGTTATGATTAGGAGGGGGGACCCCATGCAATTTTTTCCAGGATTTTAAAGACTTTAATTAACTTTTTAAGGTACACAATGAAGCCCTGCACGGATCTCACAGATCTGGCCGAGTTTCCTTATGTTTTTTCAGGCAGTGTTTTACTCATCACTCCCGTAAAACACTGCCTGATATTACGAATCACATCGACATCGGAAAAAACGATTGTGCAAAACTCGGCAGCTTAGTGAATGACCGTATCAGGATTCAAAAAGTTGCAGTAAAATGCACCCGATACCATTCGAGTTCAAACACCCTTCAAAACGGACAAAACACGAATATTAGTAAATAAACCCCATGGTGTGTCTCAACAGTCCCTAACTGGCAGCATCTGACAGTGGGAGCGCTAAACCCCCCTCCCATCCTGGCATTGCACACAGGAGAAAGGGGTCTCCAGGGCTGGCTTATACTGTAGATAGGGGCTGGTGGCAGCAAATTTATTGGTGGGGTCCCCCACAAATTTGTTGCCCTGGTTTCCGTGCAAGCCTTAATCCTTCCCTGCATCTATCCTTGCATATGCTCTATACTGGAGCATGCACAGTACAAAACACACACTATGTGCATATGTTTCACTTTGCATCAGTCCAATGTGGTTTAATAAGACACTGGTCAGTTTGTGTTTGGTACACTTTGCTTCTTTTGCCCTAACTGACTGGGCAGAAGAGCCTTTATCAGTACAGCCAGAAGCTGGGGCCACAGCTCAGTGGCGGAACTAGCGAGTGGTGGGCCCAGGAGGTGCAAAAATATGCTTTGGGCCCCCTACTATGCAAAAATGTGCAGTGCAGGTGGGGAAGATATTAGAGATGAGCGGGTTCGGTTTCTTTGAATCCGAACCCGCACGAACTTCACTTTTTTTTCCACGGGTCCGAGCGACTCGGATCTTCCCGCCTTGCTCGGTTAACCCGAGTGCGCCCGAACGTCATCATGACGCTGTCGGATTCTCGCGAGGCTCGGATTCTATCGCGAGACTCGGATTCTATATAAGGAGCCGCGCGTCGCCGCCATTTTCACTCGTGCATTGAGATTGATAGGGAGAGGACGTGTCTGGCGTCCTCTCCATTAGAATAGAGATAGATAGATTAGATAGAGAGAGATTGTGCAGAGTCGCAGACAGAGTTAGTTTACCACAGTCAGTGACCAGTGCAGTTGCTAGTTAACTTTTATTTAATATAATATATCCGTTCACTTCTCTCTGCTATATCCGTTCTCTGCCTGAAAAAAAAAACGATACACAGCACAGTCAGTCACACAGTGTGACTCAGTCTGTGTGCACTCAGCTCAGCCCAGTGTGCTGCACAGTCATCAATGTATAAATTAAAAGCTTATAATTAATTGTGGGGGAGACTGGGGAGCACTGCAGGTTGTTAGCAGGAGCCAGGAGTACAATTATATTAATTAACAGTGCACACTTTTGCTGCAGGAGTGGTGACCAGTGCCTGACCACCAGTATAGTATTGTTGTATACTACTAATATCTCTTTAAATATCAACCAGTCTATATTAGCAGCAGACACAGTACAGTGCGGTAGTTCACGGCTGTGGCTACCTCTGTGTCGGCACACGGCAGGCAGTCCGTCCGACCAGAATTGTATTATTTATTATTATATACCTACCACCTAACCGTGGTTTTTTTTTCATTCTTTATACCGTCATAGTGTCATCCTAATTGTTACGAGTATACTACTATCTCTTTATCAACCAGTGTACAGTGCGGTAGTTCACGGCTGTGGCTACCTCTGTGTCGGCACACGGCAGGCAGTCCGTCCGACCAGAATTGTATTATTTATTATTATATACCTACCACCTAACCGTGGTTTTTTTTTCATTCTTTATACCGTCATAGTGTCATCCTAATTGTTACGAGTATACTACTATCTCTTTATCAACCAGTGTACAGTGCGGTAGTTCACGGCTGTGGCTACCTCTGTGTCGGCACACGGCAGGCAGTCCGTCCGACCAGAATTGTATTATTTATTATTATATACCTACCACCTAACCGTGGTTTTTTTTTCATTCTTTATACCGTCATAGTGTCATCCTAATTGTTACGAGTATACTACTATCTCTTTATCAACCAGTGTACAGTGCGGTAGTTCACGGCTGTGGCTACCTCTGTGTCGGCACACGGCAGGCAGTCCGTCCGACCAGAATTGTATTATTTATTATTATATACCTACCACCTAACCGTGGTTTTTTTTTCATTCTTTATACCGTCATAGTGTCATCCTAATTGTTACGAGTATACTACTAGCTCTTTATCAACCAGTGTACAGTGCGGTAGTTCACGGCTGTGGCTACCTCTGTGTCGGCACACGGCAGGCAGTCCGTCCGACCAGAATTGTATTATTTATTATTATATACCTACCACCTAACCGTGGTTTTTTTTTCATTCTTTATACCGTCATAGTGTCATCCTAATTGTTACGAGTATACTACTATCTCTTTATCAACCAGTGTACAGTGCGGTAGTTCACGGCTGTGGCTACCTCTGTGTCGGCAGTCGGCAGGCAGTCCGTCCATCCATAATTGTATTATTATTATAATATATACCACCTAACCGTGGTTTTTTTTTCATTCTTTATACCGTCATAGTGTCATACTAGTTGTTACGAGTATACTACTATCTCTTTATCAACCAGTGTACAGTGCGGTAGTTCACGGCTGTGGCTACCTCTGTGTCGGCAGTCGGCAGGCAGTCCGTCCATCCATAATTGTATTATTATTATAATATATACCACCTAACTGTGGTTTTTTTTGCATTCTTTATACCGTCGTCATAGTGTCATACTAGTTGTTACGAGTATACTACTATCTCTTTATCAACCAGTGTACAGTGCGGTAGTTCACGGCTGTGGCTACCTCTGTGTCGGCAGTCGGCAGGCAGTCCGTCCATCCATAATTGTATTATTATTATAATATATACCACCTAACCGTGGTTTTTTTTTCATTCTTTATACCGTCGTCATAGTGTCATACTAGTTGTTACGAGTATACTACTATCTCTTTATCAACCAGTGTACAGTGCGGTAGTTCACGGCTGTGGCTACCTCTGTGTCGGCAGTCGGCAGGCAGTCCGTCCATCCATAATTGTATTATTATTATAATATATACCACCTAACCGTGGTTTTTTTTTCATTCTTTATACCGTCGTCATAGTGTCATACTAGTTGTTACGAGTATACTACTATCTCTTTATCAACCAGTGTACAGTGCGGTAGTTCACGGCTGTGGCTACCTCTGTGTCGGCAGTCGGCAGGCAGTCCGTCCATCCATAATTGTATTATTATTATAATATATACCACCTAACCGTGGTTTTTTTTTCATTCTTTATACCGTCGTCATAGTGTCATACTAGTTGTTACGAGTATACTACTATCTCTTTATCAACCAGTGTACAGTGCGGTAGTTCACGGCTGTGGCTACCTCTGTGTCGGCAGTCGGCAGGCAGTCCGTCCATCCATAATTGTATTATTATTATAATATATACCACCTAACCGTGGTTTTTTTATACCACCTAACCGTGGCAGTCCGTCCATAATTGTATACTAGTATCCAATCCATCCATCTCCATTGTTTACCTGAGGTGCCTTTTAGTTCTGCCTATAAAATATGGAGAACAAAAAAGTTGAGGTTCCAAAATTAGGGAAAGATCAAGATCCACTTCCACCTCGTGCTGAAGCTGCTGCCACTAGTCATGGCCAAGACGATGAAATGCCAGCAACGTCGTCTGCCAAGGCCGATGCCCAATGTCATAGTACAGAGCATGTCAAATCCAAAACACCAAATATCAGAAAAAAAAGGACTCCAAAACCTAAAATAAAATTGTCGGAGGAGAAGCGTAAACTTGCCAATATGCCATTTACCACACGGAGTGGCAAGGAACGGCTGAGGCCCTGGCCTATGTTCATGGCTAGTGGTTCAGCTTCACATGAGGATGGAAGCACTCAGCCTCTCGCTAGAAAACTGAAAAGACTCAAGCTGGCAAAAGCACCGCAAAGAACTGTGCGTTCTTTGAAATCCCAAATCCACAAGGAGAGTCCAATTGTGTCGTTTGCGATGCCTGACCTTCCCAACACTGGACGTGAAGAGCATGCGCCTTCCACTATTTGCATGCCCCCTGCAAGTGCTGGAAGGAGCACCCGCAGTCCAGTTCCTGATAGTCAGATTGAAGATGTCAGTGTTGAAGTACACCAGGATGAGGAGGATATGGGTGTTGCTGGCGCTGGGGAGGAAATTGACCAGGAGGATTCTGATGGTGAGGTGGTTTGTTTAAGTCAGGCACCCGGGGAGACACCTGTTGTCCGTGGGAGGAATATGGCCGTTGACATGCCAGGTGAAAATACCAAAAAAATCAGCTCTTCGGTGTGGAGGTATTTCACCAGAAATGCGGACAACAGGTGTCAAGCCGTGTGTTCCCTTTGTCAAGCTGTAATAAGTAGGGGTAAGGACGTTAACCACCTCGGAACATCCTCCCTTATACGTCACCTGCAGCGCATTCATAATAAGTCAGTGACAAGTTCAAAAACTTTGGGTGACAGCGGAAGCAGTCCACTGACCAGTAAATCCCTTCCTCTTGTAACCAAGCTCACGCAAACCACCCCACCAACTCCCTCAGTGTCAATTTCCTCCTTCCCCAGGAATGCCAATAGTCCTGCAGGCCATGTCACTGGCAAGTCTGACGAGTCCTCTCCTGCCTGGGATTCCTCCGATGCATCCTTGCGTGTAACGCCTACTGCTGCTGGCGCTGCTGTTGTTGCCGCTGGGAGTCGATGGTCATCCCAGAGGGGAAGTCGTAAGCCCACTTGTACTACTTCCAGTAAGCAATTGACTGTTCAACAGTCCTTTGCGAGGAAGATGAAATATCACAGCAGTCATCCTACTGCAAAGCGGATAACTGAGTCCTTGACAACTATGTTGGTGTTAGACGTGCGTCCGGTATCCGCCGTTAGTTCACAGGGAACTAGACAATTTATTGAGGCAGTGTGCCCCCGTTACCAAATACCATCTAGGTTCCACTTCTCTAGGCAGGCGATACCGAGAATGTACACGGACGTCAGAAAAAGACTCACCAGTCTCCTAAAAAATGCAGTTGTACCCAATGTCCACTTAACCACGGACATGTGGACAAGTGGAGCAGGGCAGGGTCAGGACTATATGACTGTGACAGCCCACTGGGTAGATGTATGGACTCCCGCCGCAAGAACAGCAGCGGCGGCACCAGTAGCAGCATCTCGCAAACGCCAACTCTTTCCTAGGCAGGCTACGCTTTGTATCACCGCTTTCCAGAATACGCACACAGCTGAAAACCTCTTACGGCAACTGAGGAAGATCATCGCGGAATGGCTTACCCCAATTGGACTCTCCTGTGGATTTGTGGCATCGGACAACGCCAGCAATATTGTGTGTGCATTAAATATGGGCAAATTCCAGCACGTCCCATGTTTTGCACATACCTTGAATTTGGTGGTGCAGAATTTTTTAAAAAACGACAGGGGCGTGCAAGAGATGCTGTCGGTGGCCAGAAAAATTGCGGGACACTTTCGGCGTACAGGCACCACGTACAGAAGACTGGAGCACCACCAAAAACTACTGAACCTGCCCTGCCATCATCTGAAGCAAGAAGTGGTAACGAGGTGGAATTCAACCCTCTATATGCTTCAGAGGTTGGAGGAGCAGCAAAAGGCCATTCAAGCCTATACAATTGAGCACGATATAGGAGATGGAATGCACCTGTCTCAAGTGCAGTGGAGAATGATTTCAACGTTGTGCAAGGTTCTGATGCCCTTTGAACTTGCCACACGTGAAGTCAGTTCAGACACTGCCAGCCTGAGTCAGGTCATTCCCCTCATCAGGCTTTTGCAGAAGAAGCTGGAGGCATTGAAGAAGGAGCTAACACGGAGCGATTCCGCTAGGCATGTGGGACTTGTGGATGCAGCCCTTAATTCGCTTAACAAGGATTCACGGGTGGTCAATCTGTTGAAATCAGAGCACTACATTTTGGCCACCGTGCTCGATCCTAGATTTAAAGCCTACCTTGGATCTCTCTTTCCGGCAGACACAGGTCTGCTGGGGTTGAAAGACCTGCTGGTGACAAAATTGTCAAGTCAAGCGGAACGCGACCTGTCAACATCTCCTCCTTCACATTCTCCCGCAACTGGGGGTGCGAGGAAAAGGCTCAGAATTCCGAGCCCACCCGCTGGCGGTGATGCAGGGCAGTCTGGAGCGACTGCTGATGCTGACATCTGGTCCGGACTGAAGGACCTGCCAACGATTACGGACATGTCGTCTACTGTCACTGCATATGATTCTCTCAACATTGATAGAATGGTGGAGGATTATATGAGTGACCGCATCCAAGTAGGCACGTCACACAGTCCGTACTTATACTGGCAGGAAAAAGAGGCAATTTGGAGGCCCTTGCACAAACTGGCTTTATTCTACCTAAGTTGCCCTCCCACAAGTGTGTACTCCGAAAGAGTGTTTAGTGCCGCCGCTCACCTTGTCAGCAATCGGCGTACGAGGTTACATCCAGAAAATGTGGAGAAGATGATGTTCATTAAAATGAATTATAATCAATTCCTCCGCGGAGACATTGACCAGCAGCAATTGCCTCCACAAAGTACACAGGGAGCTGAGATGGTGGATTCCAGTGGGGACGAATTGATAATCTGTGAGGAGGGGGATGTACACGGTGATATATCGGAGGGTGAAGATGAGGTGGACATCTTGCCTCTGTAGAGCCAGTTTGTGCAAGGAGAGATTAATTGCTTCTTTTTTGGGGGGGGTCCAAACCAACCCGTCATATCAGTCACAGTCGTGTGGCAGACCCTGTCACTGAAATGATGGGTTGGTTAAAGTGTGCATGTCCTGTTTTGTTTATACAACATAAGGGTGGGTGGGAGGGCCCAAGGATAATTCCATCTTGCACCTCTTTTTTCTTTTCTTTTTCTTTGCATCATGTGCTGATTGGGGAGGGTTTTTTGGAAGGGACATCCTGCGTGACACTGCAGTGCCACTCCTAGATGGGCCCGGTGTTTGTGTCGGCCACTAGGGTCGCTAATCTTACTCACACAGCTACCTCATTGCGCCTCTTTTTTTCTTTGCGTCATGTGCTGTTTGGGGAGGGTTTTTTGGAAGGGACATCCTGCGTGACACTGCAGTGCCACTCCTAGATGGGCCCGGTGTTTGTGTCGGCCACTAGGGTCGCTAATCTTACTCACACAGTCAGCTACCTCATTGCGCCTCTTTTTTTCTTTGCGTCATGTGCTGTTTGGGGAGGGTTTTTTGGAAGGGCCATCCTGCGTGACACTGCAGTGCCACTCCTAGATGGGCCCGGTGTTTGTGTCGGCCACTAGGGTCGCTAATCTTACTCACACAGCTACCTCATTGCGCCTCTTTTTTTCTTTGCGTCATGTGCTGTTTGGGGAGGGTTTTTTGGAAGGGCCATCCTGCGTGACACTGCAGTGCCACTCCTAGATGGGCCCGGTGTTTGTGTCGGCCACTAGGGTCGCTAATCTTACTCACACAGCTACCTCATTGCGCCTCTTTTTTTCTTTGCGTCATGTGCTGTTTGGGGAGGGTTTTTTGGAAGGGACATCCTGCGTGACACTGCAGTGCCACTCCTAGATGGGCCCGGTGTTTGTGTCGGCCACTAGGGTCGCTTATCTTACTCACACAGCGACCTCGGTGCAAATTTTAGGACTAAAAATAATATTGTGAGGTGTGAGGTATTCAGAATAGACTGAAAATGAGTGTAAATTATGGTTTTTGAGGTTAATAATACTTTGGGATCAAAATGACCCCCAAATTCTATGATTTAAGCTGTTTTTTAGTGTTTTTGGAAAAAAAACACCCGAATCCAAAACACACCCGAATCCGACAAAAATAATTCGGTGAGGTTTTGCCAAAACGCGTTCGAACCCAAAACACGGCCGCGGAACCGAACCCAAAACCAAAACACAAAACCCGAAAAATTTCAGGCGCTCATCTCTAGAAGATATAACATGTGCAGAGAGAGTTAGATTTGGGTGGGGTGTGTTCAAACTGAAATCTAAATTGCAGAGTAAAAATAAAACAGCCAGTATTTACCCTGCACAGAAACAATATAACCCACCCAAATCTAACTCTCTCTGCCCATGTTATATCTGCCCCACCTGCAGTGCACATAGGGGGTCATTCAGAGTTGATCGCAGCACCAAATTTATTAGCAGTTGGGCAAAACCGAGGGGGTCATTCCAAGTTGATCGCTTGCTAGCAACTTTTTGCTGTGCTGCGATCAGATAGTCGCCGCCTATGGGGGAGTGTATTTTCGCTTTGCAAGTGTGTGAATGCTTTTGCAGTCGACGGCGCAAAAAAGTTTGTTGCAGTTTCTGAGTAGCTCAGGACTTACTCAGCCACTGCGATCACTTCAGACTTTTTGGTCTCGGAATTGACGTCAGACACCTGCCCTGCAAACGCTTGGACACGCCTGCGTTTTTCCAAACACTCCCAGAAAACAGTTGACACCCATAAACGCCCTCTTACTGTCAATCACCTTGCGATCGGCTGTGCGAATGGATTCTTCATTGAATCCATCGCACAGCAACGATCCTCTTTGTACCCATACACATGCACAGTTTTGCCAAGTTTTAACCTCATCGCAGCGCTGCAAAAAGTTGCTAGCGAGCGATCAACTCGGAATGACTCCCCATGTGCACTGCAGGTGTGGCAGATATAACGTGCAGAGAGAGTTAGATTTGGGTGGGTTATATTGTTTCTGTGCAGGGTAAATGCTGGCTGCTTTATTTTTACACTGCAATTTAGATTTTAATTTGAAAACACCCCACCCAATTCTAACTCTCTCTGTACATGCTATATCTGCCCCCCCCCTCCCCCTGCTGTGCACATAGGGGAGGTCATTCCTACCCGATCGCAGCGTGCTTTCGCTTGCACAGCTGCGACCGGGTCACTTCTACACATGCACGGGGGCCGTAATGTGCACGTGCGTTGTTGCGCCGGGAAAAGACGAAGGGAACGAAGAAAGCGATCGCTTGAAGATAGACAGGCGGTGGGCGTTCCTGGGCGGCAACACAGCATTCGGACCCGTTTTCTGGGAGTGGTAAGAAAAACGCAGGCGTGTTTGAAGAAACACAGGCGTGTCCAGGGCGGGTGTTTGACGTCAGAGCCAGGACCGAACAGGCTGAAAACGTCGCAACTGGTAAGTATGTCTAGACCTACTTAGAAACTGCACAAATTTTTTTCCCATAGCAGGGCTGCACAAGCGATCGCAGCTTTGCTATGGGAAAAAACCCACCCCCATAGGCGGAGTATAGTTCATCGCACGGGCTGCAAAAAGCAGCTACGTGCGATCAACTCAGAATGACCCCCATGGTTTTGCCCAACTGCTAACAAATTTGCTGCTGCGATCAACTCTGAATTAGGCCCATAGTTATTGCCCATTAGCGGAAGATTTTGCTTTTGCAATCAACCTTGACTTAGACCCATTGTTCGCAACAAATCACTGTATAGAATTTGATGGCAGATAAGAACTACTTGGCCCATCGAGTCTGCCCGTTTTACCATATTTTTACCTCAAACCTAATTTGATCCTTATTTCTTTGTAAGGATATCCTTTAGTCTATCCCATGCATGTTTAATTGCTCTACTGTCTTAGGTGGTCATTCCGAGTTGATCGCTCGCTAGCAGTTTTTAGCAGCCGTGCAAACGCTATGCCGCCGCCCACTGGGAGTGTATTTTAGCTTAGCGAAACGAAAGGATCGCAGAGCGGCGGCAATTTTTGTGTGTGCAGTTTTAGAGTAGCTCAATACCTACTCAGCGCTTGCGATCACTTCAGACTGTTCAGTCCCTGTTTTGACGTCACGAACATGCCCTGCGTTCGCCCAGCCATCCCTGCATTTTTCCTGGCATGCCTGCGTTTTTCCAAACACTCCCTGAAAACGGTCAGTTGACACCCAGAAATGCCCTCTTCATGTCAATCACTCTGCGGCCAGCAGTGCGACTGAAAAACTTTGCTAGACCTTGTGTGAAACTACATCGTTCATTGTAATAGTACGATGCGCGTGCGCATTGCGCCACATACGCATGCGCAGAAGTGCCTTATTTTGCCTCATCGCTGCAGAGCGAACAAAAGCAGCTAGCGATCAACTCGGAATGACCCCCATAGTCTCTACCACCTCTGATGGGAGGCTATTCCATTTGTCCACTACCCTTTCTGTGAAGTCATTTTTACACAAATTTCACCTGCACCCGCCTCCCTCCAGTTTCAGTGTACGTCCTTGGGGGAAATTTACTAAGATGGGAGTTCTATTTAAGATGGGATGTTGCCCATAGCAACCAATCAGATTCTACTTCTCATTTATCTAGCACCTTCTAGAAGATAATACCTGGAATCTGATTGGTTGCTATGGGCATCTTACATAGAACTCCCATCTTAGTAAATGTACCCCCTTGTGTTCTAATACTTCTCTTCATTTGAAGAATATTTCCCTCCTGGACTTTGTTAAAACCCTTGACATATTTGAAAGTTTCTATCATGTCCCCCCTTTCCCTTCTCTGCTCCAAACTACAGTACATATTGAGATTTTTTTTGTCTTTCCAGGTAAGTTTTGTGTTGTAGGCATAGTTGCCAACCCTCCATCATTCGGCAGGAGACTCCCTGAAATAGCAGCAATCTCCCTGACTCCCTGTATGGGATCCAGTCTCTAGGTCGACAGTAACTAGGTCGACCACTATTGGTCGACAGTAACTAGGTCGACATGTTCTAGGTCGACAGGTCAAAAGGTCGACATGAGTTTTTCACAATTTTTTTCTTTTTTTTAACCTTTTTATACTTAACGATCCACGTGGACTACGATTTGAATGGTAATCTGTGCCGAGCAAAGACCCTGTCGACCTAAAGACCCTGTCGACCAATAGTGGTCGACCTAGACACTGTCGACCTAGTTACTATCTACCTTCCATACTACACCCCCCTAAATAGTCCTACAATCTCCCTCATTGCACCTTATCCCCATTATGTAGCTCTTACATTCTTGGGGAAAAAAGAAATCAGAGATATATACATTCAAATGGGATTATCAGCGCCATTTCCCTGTATTGGTTATAAGGCACAATGATCCCTATGGCTACATGCATTTTACATAATGTTTCTCATGGCCACTTACAGTATATGGAACCTCTTGTAAAACACAATACATGAACAAATCCTGCGAAATATCAGTGTCTTTTCTTTAACAAGTAGACTTGCTAACTTTGGGGCTCATTTACATTTGGATGTAAGTCATTTTCATGACACGCCTCTCCGATGTAGCAGTACACATCCGCGCCACTGCTAGGTGTTACTTTCACATCTTCCTGAAATGCTTTTTCAAAAGTAGGCAAGTATGGTTGCAGGCCATGCACCATTTTAGTTGCCTTACAGTATGTAAGTGTATTTTGATAAAGGATTTAGGCAGATGTTTGAATTATGTTACCTGGATATGATTGTCGGCTCAGAGATGCCTTATGTAACAAAATGGCAGTCAACACTTTTATTGCCCAGTTAAGAGCCTACAGATCCTAAAGCTTGGCTGAAATTCCTTTGGCTAGAAAATACCATATTTGAATCACTCCAAGTTCAGTATATAATCCTTACGGCGTATATAATAATAATAAGCTGTACCTAGGAAAACCTCTAAACTCTATGAATATGTATTTACTAGAACCATTACAGATATCATGGGGCTGATGCTGATGCAGAGCTGTATGCTCTAAAAAGCTACATATAAAAAAAATATTTACTCCCATGTGTTGAGGTCTATGCATCACAAACTCATGATGCATCCAGTCTGCATCAGTAACATATATTCCAGGTTAAATACATGTACCCACATACACTTACAACATCAGCAGCATGTATTTACACTCAGTGCCGTAATTAGACATTTTAGCGCTGTGTGCAAGAAACAGCATTGGCGCCCCCAGAGTTAAAATTGGGACAGTGCGCACAAAAGGCAAGCGCCAAAAATTCAGGGGGGTGGCGTCATGGGAAGAGGTGTGGCCACATAATAGTACCAATTTACATTACAACACATAGTAGTGCCATTTGTACACATTGCGCCAAGTAGAGTCCCCTATAAATGTCACGCCAGGTAGAGCACATTATACACATTATGCCAGGTAGAGCACTTATACACATTACGCCAGATAGAGCCCCTTACACACATGTATAATCAAGGAGCTACTAACCCTCCCCTTCCCATATCATCTACATCCCAGTCCCTCCACTCACGTGATTCTAACATTATACTTTGGTACAGCCTCTGAACTATGTGTTAGATACCTCTCTTGCTTGCTTTTAATTCACTTAAGGTTTGCTGTGCTGACACTAATGCATAGAATGAATGTTTGATAAAAAATGTAAGCTCTGATGGTGGACACCTGTAATATTTTTTTTTCTGGGGGTGGGGGGAGTGTTTGGAAAGGGCAGAGGGGTTGGCAGAGGGGTTTTCGTGTTTTGTGTTCCCCTGTTATGATTGGTTAAACTTTAATGCAGGTAATAAAGTTTTGAGAAGAAAAAAACAGTTGTTCAGTACAGGAGTTTAAATGCTGGCTAGTTATTGAGCACCCATACCAAGTCCCCAACACTCCTACATGCAGCACTTTGATGAACATGGTAATTTACTTTTTTGATCATCTCCCACGCTGGTACTGGATGCTTCCATGAACCAAAGGTGGCCCAGCTGGTGAGTTGTGGGTGATGCGCTGCTGATCCCTTCCTGACTTGTTTCTTTCATTTCTTCTAATCACTATTTTTCTGTATTCCCTCCACTATTACCTTCTTCTTTCTTTAACATGGTCTGTCCTGCCACAGCACTCTCCTTCCCAGCGCAACCCGGCTGTTCACTTCTGCAGACCAGGCCATTAGCAGTGTTTTTTCCTTCTCACATAGCCGGGTCTGCTGGAACCACTCCATATATCCTTCGCTTCCGTGGCTGCCCTACTAAACTAGCTCATTGGGGCGCCATGAGTTGAGCAGGCTGCGGTGTGGTCATCCACTCACACTGCAATCATTCTTCCTCCCATCTGCCAGGCCGCGCAGCAGCAGCGCGAGACCTGGGACAAAGGGAGCGGGTCACAAACTGGGTGGGTCAGGAGGTGTGGAAGAGCCGTTTGCTGTGTGTGCACCAGGCAGCTAGTGTATGGGACAGGCGGCAGGAGATCCAGGCATTGGTGAGGCTGATCGCATCTTTCTTCCACTGCTTTGTAGGTTCTGACGGGCATCAGGAGTCTACGGCGATGCTGTGCAGCTCTCCACTTCCTGGTTGCGGACCCGGCAAATAGACATTGCGGCGGCGGCCGGTTCCGCCCCCAGGCAACCTGCGCTGTGTGCAAAGCACATTTCGCATAGAGCTAGTTACGGACCTGATTTACACACTAGTCCTAGGGGGTATGGGTCATAGGGTCGACATGCATTAGGTCGACCACTATTGGTCGACAGTGACTAGGTCGACACCTGAAATAGGTCGACACAGTCATTAGATCGACATGAACAAAGTCGAAATGGAAAAAGGTTGACATGAGTTTTTTTACTTTTTTTGGTGTCGTTTTTCATCGTAAAGTGACGGGGAACCCCAATTAGTGCACCGTGTCCCCTAGCATGGCTCGCCATGCTTCGGGCAAGGTGCCCCACTCAGCTACCGCTGCGCTCGGCACAGGTTACTATTCCCAATCGTAGTCCATGTGGATCGTAAAGTATGAAAAAGTTTCAAAAATGAAAAAAAATTGAAAAACGCATGTTGACCTTTTTCCATGTCGACCTACTACATGTCAACCTAGTGACCATGTCAACCAATAGTGGTCGTCCTATTGACTGTCAACCTAAGTGTGGTCGACCTAATGACCGTATCCCGTCCTAGGTATCCACAATTGATACGGATACTTGTGGTTGGAGACTCGGCCCACACGGCCAAGATGGTGGTTATTGCACTGAGAGGGTTAATCCCATTAGTCCAGGCTCAGTGGGATGAAACAGAATCTGTAATCGCTTGGCGCAGCGAGGTGCATCTGGTCACAATACTCATTGTTGTATTAATGCCTCTGTGTGGTTCTATATCTGTTTACAATTACAATAACACCAATACTGTACTCAGCCTAAATTAGACAATCCTATCTCTCCTCCATCACTCAACTTCAGGCGCAAGTAAGTACAAGTGTCTGATGGAAATAAATCTGTATACGCACCATACAAATTTGCAGATTTACAATATAAAAATTCGAATACATATGAGAATCAGGACCTACTTGTCAATGACATAATGTATTGTCCCAAACAATCAACATCATGTTTCATATGTATTTGTGTGACAATCTATACCATGTATATTAAATTAATGCCATATCACTGCTGTTTCAGCAGCCAGTTAAAATACATATGTAAAACCCATTATTAGAACTGTTCTTGAATAAAAGGAAAATAAGTGGGTTGTAGTACAATAGCATACCAGCATGTTAATTTGTTATCTCTATTTTTATTCAATGTACTTTTTGTCATATGAAATGACATTTAATAATGTTTTGTGTTTGTGTTCTTAGAGAATTCCCATGCCAGATCGGCTTGGCTTTTACAATGCTACATTTATGCAGGCAATTATTTCATTTATAGCATCTCTGATTAAACAAGGTTGTGATTGCAGTTTCGGATTGTCATATTGAAGATTTTTGAAGTGTATAAGTGCTTGAACTAAATCTTTCAGTATGAATTTAGTAGTAAGTGTAAGATACTGTAAGTTGTAGTAATAAAAAAAAAAAAAAAAAAAACTAGAGATGTGCACCGGAAATTTTTCGGGTTTTGTGTTTTGGTTTTGGATTCGGTTCCGCGGCCATGTTTTGGATTCGGACGCGTTTTGGCAAAACCTCCCTTAAAATTTTTTGTTGGATTTGGGTGTTTTTTTTCAAAACCCCCTCAAAAACAGCTTAAATCTTAGAATTTGGGGGTAATTTTGATCCTATAGTATTATTAACCTCAATAACCATACTTTCCACTCATTTCCAGTCTATTCTGAACACCTCACACCTCACAATACTATTTTTAGTCCTAAAATTTGCACCAAGGTCGCTGGGTGACTAAGCTAAGCGACCCAAGAGGGCGGCACAAACACCTGGCCCATCTAGGAGTGGTAGTGGGTTGGGGTTTTGGAATCTGCACAGGATCAGATTGTAAATAGATGTTAACAATTTTTAACCAATTTTTGTACCAAAGAAGGCAAAATTAATGACCAACATAAAACTACCGCTTTGCCTGCCTGGCTTTTGGGATAGAACGAAGTTGGCGGTGCTCCCGGACATTAGTTCAGAGAAAACTATTGAATGTTTTTTTTTGCAGAGATGCAAAAGAAAGACTGTTTTTATATGTCTCTCTGGGGCACACTTTATATGAATTGATTCATTAATGAAAGTTGAATATTTGAAAATGTAAATATAAAGATAAAACGTAACTTTTATTAGATATCAGACGAAAAAAGACAAATACACAAATAATGCTGTATATATCAGCAGAGTGATTAAAAAAGTATTAAATGGTGATAAGACGATTGTGACTCACTTGGTATGAAGTAGGTGGCAGATAATTTGTATGCACACCCACTAGGATTAAGCGAGTATTGATATTTGAAATTAATCAGAGCGAAAATTTGGTGAATCTTGTTTTCTCTATTGATTTATGAATTTTTATACGTAAGTATATTCATATGAGAGAGACAAGAAAAACCGGCTTAAACGACTCCGGACTCCTTCTCGGAAGGTAAACATAGGTAAATTACTGCATTAAGAAACAGAATAATAATAATAATAACGGGGGCCTCAAATGGGGCCATACATATCATGTATGTTTTCACAAATTCCCACAACTAAATTGTGGTGATACCAGTGAGCATGTGAGCATTGCCCTACTGATACAAATAAAGTGTAACAAAACTGTGGGAATGTAGCCTTTTAGCTTGTAGAATATCATACAATTGAAAATAAAGCACAAAAAATGACTTCTATCTATCAACTAAGCAAAAGACAGAGTATGTCAATATTTATATTTCCACCATCCAAGCAGATTGCCAGGTGGGAATAGTATTGAAGTAACTGAGATTAGAGAGTATGTCAGTCTGATTTAGACAAATGCAGCAGTACCATATGATGTCTCATAAAGAACATAATGTTTCACATATAATCCAGCATAAAATAACACACAAAAAACAGTGTAAGCAGTAGACTGTTAATTGCGGAGAGAGTACACATTAAGAGCAATATTTGTCATCATTTATTAAAGCCACGCTATGTGTACTGAACCTCTGTGGATAATTTAACCAAGTTCTCCTTAGCAATAGTCTGACTGGGCTGGTAATCAAGGTAGTACAGGTTGAGTATCCCATATCCAAATATTCCGAAATACGGACTTTTTTGAGTGAGAGTGAGATAGTGAAACCTTTCTTTTTTGATGACTCAATGTACACAAACTTTGTTTAATACACAAAGTTATTAAAAATATTGTATTAAATGACCTTCAGGCTGTGTGTATAAGGTGTATATGAAACATAAATGAATTGTGTGAATATACACACACTTTGTTTAATGCACAAAGTTATAAAAAATATTGGCTAAAATGACCATCAGGTTGTGTGTATAAGGTGTATATGTAACATAAATGCATTCTGTGCTTAGATTTAGGTCCCATCGCCATGATATCTCATTATGGTACGCAATTATTCCAAAATACGGAAAAATCCGATATCCAAAATACCTCTGGTCCCAAGCATTTTGGATAAGAGATACTCAACCTGTATAAGGATTGATGCATAAATTACCAACTGGTAAATAGTCTCCCTATGTCATACCATGCTGGACATGCCAGATCTCGTCTGATCTTGGAAGCCAAGCAGCTTTGGGCCTGGTCAGTACCAGAAAGGGTGACCCTCTGGGAATACTGGGTACTGTAGTGTCAAGGAACATACCTTCCGTGTATACACCCTTTATTTACCAGTATTATCCACCACAATTTCTTAATGCAGTAATTTACCTATGTTTAACTTCCGAGAAGAGGTCCGGAGTCGTTTAAGCCGGTTTTTCTTGTCTCTCTCATATGAATATACTTACGTATAAAAATTAATAAATCAATAGAGAAAACAAGATTCACCAAATTTTCGCTCTGATTAATTTCAAATATCAATACTCGCTTAATCCAAGTGGGTGTGCATACAAATTATCTGCCACCTACTTCATACCAAGTGAGTCACAATCGTCTTATCACCATTTAATACTTTTTTAATCACTCTGCTGATATATACAGCATTATTTGTGTATTTGTCTTTTTTCGTCTGATATCTAATAAAAGTTACGTTTTATCTTTATATTTACATTTTCAAATATTCAACTTTCATTAATGAATCAATTCATATAAAGTCTGCCCCAGAGAGACATATAAAAACAGTCTTTCTTTTGCGTCTCTGCAAAAAAAACCATCTAGGAGTGGCACTGCAGTGTCAGACAGGATGGCACTTAAAAAAATTGGCCCCAAACAGCACATGATGCAAAGAAAGAGAAAAAGAGGTGCACTGTGGTCGCTGGATGGCTAAGCTAAGCGACACAAACACCTCAATATCACAGGAATTATTCGTTCTAATCAATGGTATTTTTGGTCCAAATCACTGGAAGAAAATAACAAAATCACAGGAATTATTTGTTTTAATCAATGGTATTATTGGTCCAAATCACTGGAAGAAAATAACAAAATCACTGGAATCATTTGGCAAGATCACTGTAATTAATAATGAATTATAAACCACTGATATTAATTGGTAAAATCTCGCTATCGCCTGCCTAGTGAAGTGGAATCTAGATGGGATTTTGTACCGGGGACACAATAAATTCATTAATTGTCTAAATCCCAATGCACTAATGGCGGAAAACGGGCGCACGCCTAACAGCGCACTGATTATACTGAGAACTGATTATACTGATCAATCACTGATTATATTGAGCACTGATTTTACTGAGCACTGATGATACTACGGAGAACTGACACTGAGCAGCAAGAACAGCACTGGACTATTGTACTGTAGTATACTGGTCACCACAATGCTGCACTGTACTACTATATATATACTGCTCACAACAATGCAGCACAGATATGGATACTTGAAGTGACACCGCGGAGCTGCAAGATACAGCAATGGCCTACTGTACTGTACAACTATATACTGGTGGTCACCAAAATGTTGCACTGCACTACTATATTTACTGCTCACAACAATGCAGCACAGATATGGATACTTGAAGTGACACGGAGCTGCAAGATACAGCAATGGCCTACTATACTGTACAACTATATACTGTTGGTCACCAAAATGCTGCACTGTACTACTATATATATATATATACTGCTCACAACAATGCAGCACAGATATGGATACTTGAAGTGACACGGAGCTGCAAGATACAGCAATGGACTACTGTACTGTACTACTATACTGGTGGTCACCAAAATGCTGCACTGTACTACTATATATATATATATAGTATATACTGGTCACACAACAATGCAGCAGATATTGAGCACTGATGATCAGGATACTGTCTAGAACTGAGTCTGACACAGAGCTGCAAGATACAGCAATGGCCTACTGTACTGTACTGGTATAATTATATACTGGTGGCTCCCACAATGCAGCACACTCAGCACAGATATTGAGCTTTTCAGGCAGAGAACATAGATATTTGCAGCACACTGAGCACAGATATGGAGCTTTTCAGGCAGAGAACGTAGATATTTGCAGCACACTGAGCACATATATTTGCAGCACACTGAGCACAGATATTTGCAGCACACTGAGCACAGATATGGAGCTTTTCAGGCAGAGAACGTAGCCACGTCCTCTCTGTGATGTTAGTGTATTAGAATGCTTAATATTTGTAGACACTCCCTTACTTATCTGTGAATCTTCAGTGATGGTCCCTAGGACCAGGGGGATTCTGGGACGTGGGTGGTCCAGTGTGCAATGTGTCTGGAGTTGGTGATGGAATAAACAGCACAGCAGTGAACTCACATGTCTCTGTATCCTTATGACTGGATTTACAAAAATATGAACAAAACATGGTGTCAGAAGAAGTTTAACTTGGACTGCTAGTGCTCTCAGAGTGTGAAAGAATCCTGCAGAAGTCTGTAAGGCTGTGATACTCAGTGTCTGCAAAGCCTGCCGTGTGCTCCTCTCTTCAAACAGTGAGTAACCATGGATAAACTAGCTCCTCCAACCGGCATGCTGATGTCTGGTAACTTGTCTGAAAACTGGAAAAGATTTAAGCAAAGGATTAATATATATCTTGCTGCATGTGGAGCTGATACAGAGGCTGACAAAACAAAGGCATCCATTTTCCTCCATGTGATAGCAGAGGATGTGCTGGACATTTATAATAGTTTTCAGTTTGATGAGGGGCAGAATATGGTGCTATCTTCTTTAATGCAAAAGTTTGAAGATTACTTTGTGCCAAGGAAAAATGTGACATATGAAAGATATAAGTTTTTCACATGTGATCAGAAGTCTGGAGATGGATTTGATCAGTATGTTACAGAGCTGCAATCACTCAGTAAAACCTGTGAGTTTGGTGATTTAAAGGATTCACTGATTAGAGATCGTATTGCCTGTGGAATACCTGATAATGGACTCAGACAGAGACTGCTGAGAGAGCAAGACCTAACACTAGATAAGGCAGTGACTATGTGCAGATCTGCAGAAATAACTAGATTTCAAGTCAAAAAGTTACACAAGGAAGCTGATGTACATGTAGTGCAGAAAACAGCCAAGCAAACCTCCATTCTCAAGAATTAAGCAGTCTAAACCACAGTCTAATTCGGAAATGTGTAGTAGATGTGGAAATGCTCACAATCCTAAAATGTGCCCTGCTTATGGTAAAACCTACATGAAATATGGTAGACTTAATCACTTTGCCAAATGCTGTAAAATGAAAAGGGAAACAACCAATGTGCATGCTGTTAAACAAACAGAGGAATTCTTTGTGGATTGCATTGAACTTTGCAGTGCAGATAAGAAAGAATGGATTGTCCCTTTAACTGTGAACGAGATTGTCATTCCCTTTAAGCTTGATACTGGCGCGCAGGTGAATTTAATATCGTTTCAAGACTATAAGACTTTTAGAGTAAAACCTAAAATTCATCCAGCCAAAGTGAAAGTTACAGGGTACACTGGGGAGGAAATTCCTGTGAAAGGTACATGCTTAGTGACACTGAAATATAAGGGACAACAGTTTAAAACATCTCTACTGATTGTGGATAAAAATGTGCTACCGATTGTAGGATTAAGTTCCTGTGAGAAGCTAAGCTTGCTAAAGAAAGTTTTTATGGTGACATCACAAGTAGAAGATGACTGCAAATCGATGTTTACAGAATACAGAGACTTGTTTGAAGGTCTAGGTTGTTTGCCTGGAGAGCATAAAATAAATATAGACACGCAAGTTTCTTCAGTGATACACCCCTGTAGAAAAGTGCCGTTTGCGCTGAGAGAAAAACTGAAACAAGAGTTAAATCGCATGGAAGCCTTGGGTGTGATACAGAAAGTTGATGAGCCTGCTGAATGGGTAAGCTCCTTAGTAATTGTTGAAAAGAAAAATGGACAACTCAGAATATGTCTAGACCCCAGAGATTTAAACAAAGCTATTAAACGAGAACATTTCAAACTACCAACCAGAGATGAAATCATGTTGCAATTTGCTGGAGCAAAATGGTTCAGTAAATTGGACGCATCTTCAGGATTCTGGCAAATGAAGCTAGATGAGGCCAGCTCAAAGCTTTGTACATTTAATACACCAGAAGGTCGATACAGATTTCTTCGACTACCATATGGAATATTGTCTGCTCCAGAAGTATATCACAAAAAGATACACATGATTTTTGAACATATTCCAGGTGTTGAAACAATGATGGATGACATTATTGTCTGGGGATCTACAAAGGAAGAACATGATTCTAGATTGAGACAAGTAATGGAACTTGTCAAGAAAGTGAATCTAAAGCTAAACAAGGACAAATGTGAATTTGCCGTGAATACACTTACCTTTATGGGCGACGTGGTCTCGGATCAAGGTGTAAAACCAGACCCAAGGAAAATATCAGCCATAGTGAACATGGAACGTCCTAACAACAAAGACGACGTCAGAAGATTCCTAGGAATGAGTACTTACTTAGGAAAGTTTATTTATCAACTCTCTGAATGAACAGCCTCTCTTAGATGGTTGTTGGACAAAGATAACAAGTGGATGTGGTCACATGAACCAGAAGAAAGTTGGCAAAACTTGAAACAGATCATTACAGAGCAACCAGTGCTAAAATTCTTTGATCCTGCGAAAAGAATAAGAATTTCAGCAGATGCTTCGCAATTTGGCCTAGGCTCAGTGCTCAGTGCTGTTACAAGAACATGAGGATACATGGCAACCAGTAATCTATGCATCAAGAGCACTGACAAGTGTTGAAACAAGGTATGCTCAGATAGAAAAAGACATTCTAGCGATCACATATGCATGTGAGCGATTTCATCCATTTGTGTATGGTCAAACATTTACAGTGGAAACTGACCACAAGCCATTGGTAGCTATCATGACTAAATCATTACATGACTGTCCCATGAGAATTCAACAAATGCTTATCAGACTACAGAAATATGATGTACACTTGCTGTACTGTCCTGGCAAATACATGTACATTGCTGATACACTTTCTCGTGCTGTGGACAAAAGTGAAGGTTCCAAAAGTCTGATGGATGAAGAGATAGAAGCCTATGTTAATTTGATCGTAGCTTCTCTACCAGTGTCTCTTGCAAGACAAGAACAGATTAGGAAAGAAACTGAGACAGATGACACAATGAAAGTGTTGAAAGATATCATTCTGAAAGGTTGGCCAGTAGAAAAACATGCGTGCCCGCTGTCTATCCATGATTATTGGATGTACCGAAGTGACCTTACAGTTGTCGATGGTATTATTTTCAAAGGCAATAGGTTTGTCATACCTGCACGACTAAGAAAAACTATGCTGTGCAAGATACATGAAGGCCACTTAGAAGAAGAAAAATGTAAGCGGAGAGCGTGTGAAGTTATGTATTGGCCAAGAATGAACCAAGACATAGCACAGACTACAGCTACATGTGAATTATGTCTTACGTATATACCGAAACAACAAGTCGAGCCACTGAGTCCTCACGCAGTGCCAGAGAGACCGTACCAGAAAGTTGGCGCTGATTTGTTTGATTGTAATGGGAAAACGTACATTGTCGTGACTGATTATTACTCTAACTACCCTGAGGTGAAGACACTACATACAACTACTAGTATAGCCGTAATCAATTGCATGAAGTCAATCTTTGCAAGGCATGGTGTTCCTATGGAAGTGTTCACTGACAATGGTCCTCAGTTTTCCAGTGTTGAATTTAGACAATTTGCTGATGAGTGGGAATTTGTCCATACTACGTCAATTCCCTTACTATCCATGCTCAAATGGGTTGGTGGAAAGTTCAGTAAAAACTGTAAGGAGTCTCATGAAAAAAGCTCAAGAAGGTAAAGAAGATTTCTACAAAAGTCTTTTAATTTACCGCAGTACACCTTTACAGAATGGACTTTCTCCTGCACAAATGCTGATGGGAAGGAGGATTACAGCAAATCTCCCGATACATGATGAACTGCTTAATACACATAACTCAGCGTTGGTCAGACTGAGTAAGGAACGTCAACAGGCGAAACAGAAACTGTTCCATGACAGACGAACAAAAAGCTTATCTGATCTAAAATCGGGTGACCAAGTCCGTCTCAGAGATCACGAGAAAGGTATTTGGGTGCAGAAAGGTATTGTGCAAGCACAAGTAGCACCAAGATCTTATACTATACGTATAGAGCATGGAACGGAAGTAAGAAGAAATCGGGTGGATTTAAGATCTCAACCTAACCATAATGAAGACAACATGACTGAAGAATACCCTTCATCTGACATGTATGATGATCCTGATAATGGTGAACCAACCACGATTCTAGAAAGGTCCAACATGGTCGATGAAACACAGACTGTGTATGAAAGACCCAAAAAGGAAATACGCAGACCTGAGAGACTCATTGAAACGTGTTAGATGATGTTCTTAATATGACATTGTTAATTGTTGCATTGAAGCGTATAGGGCTTATCTTTAAAGAAAAGAGGATGTGATGTTAGTGTATTAGAATGCTTAATATTTGTAGACACTCCCTTACTAATCTGTGTAAGCCTGAATCTTCAGTGATGGTCCCTAGGACCAGGGGGATGCTGGGAAGTGGGTGGTCCAGTGTGCAGTGTGTCTGGAGTTGGTGATGCAATAAACAGCACAGCAGTGAACTCACATGTCTCTGTATCCTTATGACTGGATTTACAAACATATGAACCAAGCACTCTCCGTTCAATCTCCAATGCACGAGTGAAAATGGCGGCGACGCGCGGCTCTTTATATAGAATACGAATCTTGCGAGAATCTGACAGCAGGATGATAACGTTCGGTTTTGTTCGGGTTAACCGAGCAAGGCGGGAAGATCCGAGGCTGCCTCGGACCCGTGTAAAATAGGTGAAGTTCGGGGGGGTTCGGATCTCGACGAACCGAACCTGCTCATCTCTAAAAAAAACAGGTAGTTTTATTTTAGTTAATCTTTCACACCCTCATCATGTTTGCTGTCATTTCAAGATTTAGACTGGCAGTGTCGAGGTGCAGAGTCTAATGGTCCCCACAGTTTTCACCAAAGACCCGAAAAGGGATAGACTTCGCTGCCAGAAATCCCAGGTTGTAGCCCTGTAACTGCCCCCTGGAGTGAGCCAATAGCGAGCTACAGAATTGTCAGGAAAGAACATTTTCAGAAGTTCCAATCAAAGTAGCAGAATGGTGCAATAAGTGTCCTGGAGGATGCTGGAGTCCACATTAGTACCATGGTGTATAGACGGGTCCACCAGGAGCCATTGGCACTTTAAGAGTTTGAGACTCAGTTTAGAAAATGTGCCCGGAGGAGCTGGTCACAGCTAGGGGAGCTCTCCTGAGCTTTTCTGGTAAAGTTTTATTTTAGAGTTCATTTTTTTTACAGGAAGCTGTTGGCAACAGCCTGCCTGCAGCGAGGGACTAAGGGGGGGAGCAGTGTCCGCCCTGCGGGGTCTGAGCCACTGACTCCGCTGACTGGACTCTGAGCTCCAGAGAGGTCTGATCGGTCTCCACCACAGGGGAACCCGCTCGCCTCGGCAGCATGCGCCGACCCCTTACAGAGCTGAAGAGAGTGGTGAGTTAGTCACCGACCCCCCTAGCAAGCGGGGGGGCCGGTGTGAAGATGGCGGCAATGGGGAGGGAGCGTGGTATTAACCGCGCTCTAGGATGGTACCAGAGTTACATAGTGCGGCGCTGTGCTGGGCGCCCTGGGCCAGCGCTTAGCCCTCACACTGGTCAGCAAGCCTGTCGGGGTCCAGGGATCGAAGCCAGCAACTTTCCTCGGGACAGTATAATCACCTGAAGAGCGGGAAGACAGCGCCATTAATGGGGCAGAGCTTCTCCTCAGAGCGGACCCAGCAACGTTCCAGCGCCATTTTCCTGCCTGCAAGCGCTGAGAGGAAGATTCAGGTCCCTCCACAGCAACTCCAACTTACTGTACCAGGGGGTTGTAGAAGGGAGGGGAGGCTGTAATTAGACTGTGTATCCTATTAAGGAGCACAGTCAGCGCTGACAAGGGGTTTCTCCTTGCTAAAAAGCGCTGTGTGTGGGTTGGCTCCAATCTCTGTCACTCTCTTGCCATTCTTGAGGGGAAACTCTGTTTACCCCCACCTGTGTGTGTGTGGACTGTTTGGTGGTCACCTTTAGCTATGTCCAGGGACACTGTGTCATATGCTGCAGAGGATTTATCCTCCAAGGATGATCCCATTCCATGTAATCAGTTTAGCACTGGTTTAGCACAGATACCAGCATGGGAACCAGAGTGGTTTTCCTCTATCAAAACTTGGATTTCTCAGATTTCTGACAGGGTTGCTAGTAATGAATCTGCAACCCAGGTATTACAGAGCTCTATGGCAGTATGGCCTGTGTCTGGTACCTCAGGACACCCCGCTATATACCCCCACAAACGTGCGCTTGTGCATGTCACACAAGACGACACGGATACCGATTCTGACACTACAGATGGTGATGGGGATGTGTTGCGGGGGTCCGCATCTCTTGCAAGGGGGGTGCAATTGTTGATAGAGGCTATCAGGGATGTGTTAAATGTAAAGGATACCACACCTGAGTAGGTTAAGGAGGCTTTTTTCACTGAAAATAAAAAAGCCTAGCTAACCTTCCCTGCGTCAAAGAAGCTGAATGCTATATTTGAAAAAGCATGGGTAAACCCTGAAAAGAAGTTTCAGATCCCTAAGAGGATTCTGGTGGCTTTTTCTTTCCCTGAGGAGGATAGGAAAAGGTTGGAAAACCCGCCGATTGTTGATGCATCTGTATCCAGACTCTCAAAAAAGGTGGTTTTACCTGTACCGGGATCTACTGCCTTAATGGAGCCGGCGGATAGGAAAATTGATAACACGCTTAAATCAATGTACACTGCTTCAGGGTCATATTACGTCCCACTATTGCTAGTCCATGGATTGCAAAGGCAATAGTGAAGAGGTCGGCTACCTTAATTGAGGATTGGGATACAATGGAAAGGGATGACGTTGCATTGTATTTACGCAACATTCATGATTCTGCAGGTTTTATGGTAGAATCCATGAAAGACCTGGGTTCCATGGCTGTGGGAATTTCTTCCATGTCTGTTTCAGCTCGTCTGGGACTGTGGCTCCACCAGTTGTCAGCCGATGCGGAATCCAGAAGAAGTGTGGAGTCGCTACCCTATACAGGTCAGGCTCTCTTTGGAGAAGCTCTAGACGAGTGGATATCCACCGCTACAGCGGGTAAGTCTCCGTTTCTTCCCTCAGCAGAACCTGCTCCAAAGAAATCCTTCTCAGCTTCACAGCAGTCCTTTCGGCCTAACAAGCCTAGAAAGGCCAGATCATCCAATACCTTCTTTAGGGGAGGTAAGGTTAAGTCCAAGAAACCTGCCGCTGCAGGTTCCCAGGAACAAAAGCTTGCTTCAGGTACCCCAAAGTCCTCCGCATGACGGTGGATGGGACGGCCCGGAGGTGGGGCCTGTGGGAGCGAGACTCAGACAGTTCTGTCATGTCTGGGTATCGTCCGGCCTGGATGCCTGGGTAGTAGATATTGTGTCTCAGGGATACAGGCTGGAATTTCAAAGTCTCCCTCCTCATCGGTTTTTCAAGTCCGGCTTACCAACTCTGTTGGAGGACAGCACAGTGCTTCAAGACGCTGTCCGAAAGCTGGTGGAGGCACAGGTCATTGTGCCGGTACCACCACACTTGCTTACAAAGAGTTACTATTCAAACCTTTTCGTGGTACCGAAACCGGAGGGTTCGGTCAGGCCCATTCTGAACCTGAAATCGTTGAACCCCTTTCTAAAGGAGTTCAAGTTCAAGATGGAGTCCCTCAGGGTCTCCGCTTCGCATTGCTGGACTGTCATTTTCAGTTCCAGGCCCTGCCATTCGGCCTCTCCACAGCACCGAGGGTGTTTACCAAGGTGATGGCGGAAATGATGATGCTACTCCACAAGCAGGATGTGAACATCATTCCTTATCTGGACGATCTCCTGATAAAGGCATCATCCAAGGAGAAGCTGCTGCAGTCCATTGTTCTCACAACGCAAATGCTCCAGAGTCACGGGTGGATTCTGAATTTTCCAAAGTCGCATTTGGAACCAACCCAGAGATTGTCATTTCTGGGAATGATCCTGGATACAGAAGTGCAGTGGGTGTTTCTTCCGCGGGACAAGGCGTTGGTGATCCAATCCATGGTCCGGATGTCTTGAAGCCACCCCGGTGTCGGTTCATCAATGCATTCGCTTATCGGGAAATATGGTGGCCTCCTACGAGGCTCTCCAGTACGGGAGGTTTCGTGCTCGGCCCTTCCAACTGGATCTCCTGGATAAGTGGTCGGGATTTCACCTCCGCATACATCAGAGAATTCGTCTGTCGCCAAGGGCAAGGATTTCTCTCCTCTGGTGGCTCCAATTGCCTCACCTCCTAGAAGGCCGCAGGTTCAGGATTCAGGACTGGGTCCTGCTAACAACGGATGCGAGCCTCCGGGGCTGGGGAGCAGTCACTCAAGGAGTAACCTTCCAATGACGGTGGTCAAGCCTGGAAGCCGGCCTGCCCATCAACATCCTGGAACTAAGAGCTGTCTACAACAGTCTTCTTCAGGCGGCCCCTCTTCTGAGAAATCGGGCCATCCAAGTGCAGTCGGACAACGTAACAACAGTGGCTTACATAAACCAACAGGGCGGAATGAAGAGCAGAGCAGCAATGTCAGAGGTGGCAAGAATACTCCTCTGGACAGAAAAACACGCGTTGGCGCTGTCAGCCATCTTCATTCCGGGAGTAGACAACTGGGAAGCAGACTTCCTCAGCAGACACGATCTCCATCCAGGAGAGTGGGGACTCCATATGGAGGTTTTCAAGGAAATAACAGATCTTTGGGGATTGCCCCAAATAGACATGATGGCCTCTCGTCTTAACAAGAAGCTTCGGCGTTATTGTTCCAGGCAGTGGCAGTGGACGCTCTGGTGTCTCTGTGGGTGTTCCAGTCAGTGTACGTGTTTCCACCACTCCCACTCATCCCAAGAATCCTAAAGCTCATAAGGAGAACAAGGGTTCAGGCGATCCTCATTGCCCCAGATTGGCCAAGAAGGGCTTGGTACGCGGACCTTCTGAATCTACTGCAAGAAGAGCCGAGACCTCTTCCTCTTCAGGAGGACCTGCTGCAGCAGGGGCCGTTCGTCTATCAAGACTTACCGCGGCTACGTTTGACGGCATGGAAGTTGAGCGCCTGATTCTTGCTCAGAAAGGTATTCTGAAGAAAGTTATTCCTACCCTCATACAGGCTAGGAAAGGGGTAACATCAAAACATTACCATCGTATTTGGAAGAAATATGTTTCTTGGTGTGAGTCCAAGAAGTTTCCTGCGGTGGAATTTCAACTGGGACGTTTCCTCCTCTTCCTGCAAGCAGGAGTGGATATGGGTCTGAGGTTGGGATCTATGAAGGTCCAGATTTCAGCCCTATCCATTTTCATTCAGAAGCAATTGGCTGCCCTCCCTGAGGTTCAGACCTTTTTGACGGTAGTTCTGCATATCCTACCTCCCTTTGTAGCACCTACGGCGCCATGGGACCTTAACGTGGTGTTGAAGTTCCTCCAATCTGATTGGTTTGAGCCTCTACAGGAGGTGGAGCTCAAATTTCTTACATGGAAGGCGGTCACTTTGTTGGCCTTAGCTTCTGCTAGACGTGTCTCCGAGCTAGGGGCTTTATCCTGTAAAAGCCCTTACTTGATCTTCCACTGCCGTGTCCAAAATCTGTTAAGGCCCACTCTACTCGTAAGGTGGGGTTTTCCTGGGCGGCTGCCCGGGGTGTCTCGGCAGTGCAGTGGTGTGGTCTGGGTCGAACATGTTTGCAAAGATTTACAAGTTCGACACTTTGGCCTCTGATGATATGAAGTTCAGTCAATAAGTTCTGCAGGAGCCTCCGCGCTCTCCCTCCCGTTCTGGGAGCTTTGGTACATCCCCATGGTACTCTGGGACGTAATAGAAAATAGGATTTTGGTTAACTACCGGTAAATCCTATTCTCGTAGTCCGTAGAGGATGCTGGGCGCCCGCCCAGCGCTTCGTTTTCCTGCTATTGTTATTTGGTTCATTACAATTTCATTTTAGTTGAGTACTGCATTGTTACTTGGTAAGTAATGTTTCAGCTGTTGCTGAGTAGTTCAAGCTAGTTGTCTTGACGTGCCTTGTATGTGTGAGCTGGTATGAATCTCACCACTATCTGTGTTAAGTCCTTCTCTCGAAGTATGTCGTCTCCTCGGGCACAGTTTCTAGACTGAGTCTGGTAGGAGGGGCATAGAGGGAGGAGCCAGCCCACACTCTCAAACTCTTAAAGTGCCAATGGCTCCTGGTGGACCCATCTATACCCCATGGTACTAATGTGGACCCCAGCATCCTCTACAGACTACGAGAAAAGGATTTACCAGTAGGTAACCAAAATCCTATTCTTTAATTTTCCTTGAAGCCTGTATAGAAGCAGTTGGCCATTACAGGATGTGTTCCCCAGACTTTGTTGTGGCCCTAAAATGTCCACCTTCCTGCCCTCCTCAAAATGTTCTCCACCCCATTATACCACCTCAAGCCTCAAACTTTAACACGTCAGGATGGATGCATAGATTCATGTTGTTTACACCTGGTACCAACAATCGTTGACTGTCAAAGTCACTTACAGTAGATTACAGTTCTTTCCCATTTTGTTTTGGGGGGTTTCCTGAACAACTAAACCTCTTGACCATGCATGCTTGTATACAAGGAGTTGCTATCACAAGTGGCTAAATTTTCCCATTAACATGCATGAATATGCTGGAGGTGTTCCTAATAAAGTGGCTGCTCCAGTAGTTAGAAGAATCACCTTCTGCAGTAGCTACTTAAAGCAATTATTTTCTGTATGAGTTTATCAATCTCGTATCATAATTAAGAAATTTCAGCTCATTGATGTTTGAGACAGGGGCAAACGCAGGATTTAGCAAGGGGGGTGTCCGTGGGTGGGTGTATATGTATATGTGCATGTATGTGTAATATAAATATATATATATATATATATATATATATATATACACACTCACACACACATACATATATATGGAGAGAGAACGGCACTAATAGAGGCTGGTAAAACAATGAAAATCGGCACAGGACGCTGTAGCTGTTTGTCAATGTTTCAGAGTCTACAGTAACTCTGAAACATTGTCAAACAGCTACAGCGTCCTGTGCTGATTTTCTATGGTTTACCAGTCTCCATGAGTGCCGTCCTGCCTCCGTACATAATATCTGATTCTGCGGCATTAGTCAGGAGTGCCATTCATCATTTTTTTTTACTTTTTATTGAGTCATCATTAAAGTCACAAGACGTACATAAATCATAAAACAATAGTGCACTGGCGTTAAGATCAAGCAGTGTACATCAGCGTCTTCTACATTAACCAGTTTAACAGTTATCATGCTACTGTTATTGTGCATGTTATAGGCAACCCAGAGGGAGGCCGCCACAGCCACCCGCACCTAGACCAGGGATACCGGTTGTTGCTGTGTGGCCAGTCTAGTTAGGTACCACGTGGTGTTTTTGAGGCTGTTATGAATGTTTAGACGCGTGGTAAGGGGCAAGGTGGGGATGTAGGATTCCCACAGGTGAAAGAATCGTTACACTTGTTTACCTCTGTCTACAATGGTCTCAGGGCCGGTGCAAGGTTTCTCAGCACCCTAGGCAAACCTTCTGCCTACCCCCCGCCCCCCTATACACACACACACACACACACACACATACCAATACCCACTTTCCAGGTCCCCTGGATATCAGAGTGGCTTCTTAGACATTTCACAGCTGCCATTGTCAAATAGGGAAACAATCCCTCCCCTAAAAATACAAATAAACCACTATGCACAATATTGCCCCCCCCCCCACACGAAAGATAGGAGCAGTGCGCGCCGCAGGCGCGCGAAAAATATGTAGGGGCGTGGCTTCATGGGGAAAGGGCATGGCCACAAAATAATGCCAATTCATACTACGGTGAATAGTAGTCTCCATTATTCAAATTACGCTGCACAGTATCGCCACTACACCAGGTAGAGCCCCTTTTTACACATTACGGCAGACAGCGTCCCCCTTTTTACACATTACGGCAGACAGCGTCCCCCTTTTTACACATTACAGCAGACAGCGTCCCCTTATTACACATTGCGACAGACAGCGTCCCCCGTTTTAAACATTATGGCAGACAGTGTCCCCCATTTTACACATTACGGCAAACAGCGTCCCCCTTATTACACATTATGGCAGACAACGTCCCCTTTTTGTACACATTGTTTCTAAATCCCTGTCCTGCTGCAAACCCATCACAAAACCTGGAATCTGTGCTAGCTTTTATATGTGGCCCCACAAAATTGCTAACCAGCCTTGAATCCTTCGGAAAGTAGTGGTAAATTGAAGGGACAAAGAGTGTGGGTTCCCATTAATTTCAGCCCTAGACTTTAAGACTTTACCAGCCATCAGGTCGGTGACGAGATGCAGGGGGGGGAGAGGCAACAGGAGCGGGTGCCGAATAGCCGCGGGGGGGGAGCAGGTCGGTCAGGGAGAGAGGAGGCTCTGGGGCACACGGCTCCCCTGACACCTGCTACTCCCAGCACTCTATGGCCACAGTCTGTGCTGTGTGCTGACAGGAGCCCCGGGGAGCAGCATGCACCCACTGACTGCCGCCGCACAAGAGAACAACCCGCTCCTACCTGCAGGGGCCCGGCTTATACCCGTCACTGTGTGTGCCAGTGGTGTATGAGCACGGACACCAGGTGGGGTGATAGCGGTATGAGCCGCCCCACACTTCAGTGACAGCAGCAACGGAGGAAGAGGCGGCGCCCGATGCGGCAGCGGAGCGGACCAGGGCAGCGGGTGACTCCTTCATGTGCTGCCCTGACCTGTCAGTCACTGAGCCCAAATGCAGGGGTGATGGGGGGGGACGCCCGCGGGATACCATCGCGTGGGGGAGCGCCGGAGCGGCGGCCCGGCGGGTAGTCAGCTCATAATGTGGGACGCACCGACTGTCACCCGGGACCCCGGACTCAAGAGCGCAGGCGGCAGCAGGCTGGCTGCATATTATAACACATTGTCTGTGGGCTATGATCGCAGAGGTGGGGGGGCGGCGGCACGGCAGGGTTGAAGAAGAACTGAACTGAAGTAGCTAGGCACACTCACGTTTGAAGGCAGACAGTCAGACGTGGTGGGCCAGGCGCCAACGAGCTGCTCCTCTTAAAGAATAGGAGTGTGTGTGTTCTCTTTCACTTTCGTCTCACTTTGCGGTGCCGCCCTCCAGTGGTCGCCGCCCATAGGCAGCTGCCTAAAGCTGCCTAGTGGTAGCGCCGGCCCTGAATGGCCTCCACCCAGTCCATCCTAAATATATGATGTAACTTATTTAGGAATAGTGGTATCTGTGGTGGTGTACTATTTATCCATCCCTGTAGTATAGTCTTTTTCCCCGCTGCGCTTAAGGCTATCAGTAGTTTTTTACATTCCGATGGCATGCGGAGGGCAGGATCAATAATACCCAGGACGATAATGTTGATATTATCTTAGACCACAAAGCTATACCTCTAAATACACTATTACCGTGGAGCCGCTATGGCCGCTAGACTAAATGCACGTGCTACGCACTTTGTACGCTATTTGCGTACAGAGTCCTGCACGTGGTACGCACTTGGCGTACCCACGCCGCGCTGAGTGTACAGAGAACACACAGCGAGCGCACACACAATTGATAACCTTTAAACCTTGTTAATGGTATAATGCACTGATATGATTATACTTTTGAACCCTTAGCAGCAAAGTACTGCAACGATGTTATCTCTTAAACCTTAAGTAGCACTGACGGTATAAAGGACCCGCAGTGCGTACACCTTATCAATACCTATACACCTTATACAGATAAATACACTTTAAAGCCCTTGCAGGAAAGTGAAGACACCACACCGATTTGTAGTTGAAACCACAGGGTTCTAAGGCCACAGTGGATTGATTCCAAAAAGGTAAAACAATACAAATCATACACTACAGGCTAACAAGTAAATCTAAACAGAATAATGGCTACAGAGAATGTACATACATGAGAATGTTCGCAAGCGCAACCCGGCTCGGTCCTCCGCTGGTCATACAGATAGCGTTCAGAGTCTTCTGACCGGCCAGGCAACAATGGTCTTTTTATACACAACATGCATACACAATACAATGGTCACTGTAATCTCATTGTCCATTGGACACAGGGATGGGTCTTTACATTACAGAAGAGGTCATAGGTGGATTTGAATAGGTGGGCGATGTCTTTCCCCAACTGCTCTTGTGGGTGGTATCCTCTGGATTCCCGCCGCATACATAAAATACAGTAAATACAGTTAATGCTCATATTCTACTTTTGCACATAACTATACGCAGGAACATGCGATCTTTCTCTAACTAACACCGGAATGTTACCCTCAAAATACCCTACAGCTGGATACTAGACATCACCTTCCAACCTTTATCTGACCCTTCCTATCATGCAAAGGTGAATCCCTCTGTCCAGGAACTGTTTAAACTATTAATACTCGCTGACATGGTGAAAGGGAACTATGGGTACAAAATGCACTATTTGGGTTAAATATGTAATGTTCTAATAACCCGCTACGCGCTCACAAACTCCGCCGTAAATACCCATATCACGCGCATGATCGCCGGAGCGATCCTACGCAGATTGCAGATATGTGCACGCACGGCGGACTGAGTGCACGAGCAGCGGGCATGTGCATGGGGTTAGTACAAGGCATATGCATTACGATATTTTTCGACTTTGACAGTCCACCCTTTGGCAGTCAACAATAACTGCCACTATCTAAACATTAAACAGAAAAATATATAATACAATATCTATAAAATAATTGGATGGTAGGAGGAGAGGAGTAGGCGGGAAATGTATGACCTAGTGGGATAGTAAAAGCATGTATGTATGAAATCCATGTCTGAGGGGTATGTATCATCGTGCCGTACATGTTCTAGATAAGCTTCGAGGTATTGCGAAGTATACATTAAATCCTTCTTATCCTGTATCAAGGGTCTGTAATTGGGCCAACAAACACTACCGAGCTCTTTTCGGCTTCTTGTTCCAACAAATGGGGTGCACATTTAGTTGATGATACATGGAGGGGGAATACATGTGAATGCTAATATGTGTATATATATATCACCTGTCGACTATGTGTGTCACTACCTGAAGGTTGTAGAGATGAAGATAAGAAGCATATCAAAAATACATTCACAGAACTTTTGTGCAATCGTTCTTGGGTGTTGGTTGAAGTCTTGTCCGGATGGGTGTATCTTTGCTGAAAGTGTTAATCAAAGTCTTTAGAGTGTCCATCAAAGTCTTTAGAGTGTCCATCAAAGTTTCTTCCGAATGGATGTATTTTTGCTTGAGGGAAAACAAAGGAGAAACGGGTGAAAGAAACGGACCGTGGAATCACGTCTTATCACAACATTGTCTCGATTGATGGGTCATAAATTAAATCAGTTGTTGTAACAACGCCCCCGCTCCTCAAACTCATCACTTTGGTACCGCGCTTGCGCCGCGTTAAAATTCGAACACATCTAAATATCAAACCAATCATTATGACAACTCCCAGGATACAAAGGAGAAACTTTCCTACACTCACGATAACATTTTGAGCCCATTCTCCTAAACCTGAGAACCAATTTCGTGGGTTCAACCATGAGACCCAGCCGGTCAGTTCATTACTCACAGCAGTAAGGGTAAGGTTGTGTCTCCTTCGGAACTCCCATTTCAACTGTAAGATATCGTCCATCTTTTGATCTATGACCTCGGTTGGGTCAGCAGTGCTGTTTGTAATGTACTTCACACCATACTGAGTTGCTAGGGTGACACAATACCCGCCTGTCACTGCTGTGATATAATTTTGAACCATCCTGTGCTGGATCAGTTCCGTTTTGTAAGCTTGCAACTCCCTCCCTGTATACCTGAAGGTGTCATCATAAATCTCGGTGTTATTATCTATCAGGTTCGCTAGCGCATGGATATACCTATAATTTATAATTCCTCTGGCGGTACGGATGATATCTAACGCGAGTAGGAATTGAATCCCGGTGGATTCGTGGATGAAATCAGAGGTTGCGTGCTCTGTCCTATCTATAAGGTGTCTCTTAACGATGTATTCATAGTGAGTATGAGTGTAAGGAGCTGGAGCATTGCGGTGAACGTCTTTCATCTTATTATGTGTTATGGTCATAACTTCTGGCAACACTCTTCCAATGTAACACAATCCCTCTGAGTTTGGGGCAAGCCACTTATACGCCTTCCTCCCGCATATGAAATATGCATCATCGGGGAGAACATATGGGACAGAATATGACATTACCATATTGCAAACCTTCCAAGTGAAAAATCCTATCCCTAACTCTCTCATCTGTTCAGTACACGTATCAGGCTGTATGATATGCGCACAGTACCCTGGTGATACTTCTTCAACCCGCATGGTCCTACTTCCTAGAGTATACCTGTACCGAAAATACCTTCCACCGTCGGCTATTTGGCGTATAAGTTCTGAGTCTACGGGCATTCTGTCGGCTCTGTGGGAAAATGCCATGGTTTGGTTATTCCATGTCACTTCCCAATTTCCCGGCTTTCGGGAATTGGAAATGTTGAAACATACTAAGGATC
Source organism: Pseudophryne corroboree (assembly GCF_028390025.1). Lineage (NCBI taxonomy): Eukaryota > Metazoa > Chordata > Amphibia > Anura > Myobatrachidae > Pseudophryne > Pseudophryne corroboree. The sequence goes on along the minus strand of NC_086447.1, from coordinate 374,207,564 downwards.
TATCCACATGATATTGGTGGAGCTTCAAACTAGGGGGCCTAGAAATATTACATTTCTTGTCCACCGGTCTCCCACCCCTTAATTCAAGTACCTCATCTATTGTTAATGGATACGGTACTAGTCCTGACTTGCTCTGACCTTGAGGTACTTGTGAGCACACCCAGCATTCTGTTTGGTTTAAAACCTTACCCACTAATGAGTGATAGTCACTCAATGGATGACGGTCCATGTTGATATTAAGGCTGGACTGACATCTCTGGATGCACCCGTCCTCAACTATGTTTTCACAATTTTTACAGATACAATTTTCCTCAGCCAATAACCCTTCACAGTGTCTCCTAGTTTCTTGACTACCAGATCGTTTTCTGATGCTCGCCTTTGCTTGGTGGGTGTGTTGCTCTTGGAATTCTACAAATCCGTCCTTGCCATCAGAACCCATTCCAAATCCTTTCTCGACCTCTCTGGTACTCTCACCGAAATAGACTGCTCTGGTCAACAACAGGGTCAACAGGAAAACCCAGAATGCAGTCTCTTGGGGTAAGCCCATCTTGTTAAGGGGAGAGAAAAAGGAGCAAGGAAGGGGGGGAAAGGAGGGGAATGGGAGATGGTGAAAATAATAAAAAGGAAAAAGAAATTTTGGTGCGACAACCGCATCTGGTCTTGTAGTTCTCTGTGCTCAGGTGCCATGACAACAGTCCTGCCTCTCAACCTTCCCGGAACAGGCATTCCAGTGATACAATTTCCTCTACACTCTGCTCTCTGTTACGGGCTTTCTCTGGGTCAGCGACCTTCTTACAGTGGGACGAGTGGACCCAAGTCTCTCTCTCGGCAACCTTTAATGCGGTCATGCTGGTCAGTAAGACTTGGTACGGTCCTTCCCACCGGTGAATAAGGCAACCTGAGCGTAGAAAATTTTGAATCATTACATAATCCCCAGGTTCAATGTCATGACAATTACTGTTTGGTAGGTCAGGAATCACCAGCTTTAGATTGCTGTTTTGATTCCTCAACTGCTTGCTCATCTTAACCAAATATTTTACAGTCACTTCATTATTGCATTTCAAATCATCCTGGGGGTCAATCATTACATGGGGTTGTCGACCAAAAAGAATCTCAAAGGGTGATAGGTTAAGGGGGGACCTGGGAGTGGTTCTGATGCTGTACAATACAAGTGGCAAAGCTTCTGGCCACAACAATCCAGTTTCAGCCATCACTTTGCTCAGCTTGTTCTTAATAGTGCTGTTTACTCTTTCCACTTTCGCACTCGCCTGTGGGCGGTACGGAGTATGCAGCTTACTATTAATTCCCATCAGTTTGCACATAACCTGAAAGACTTCACCTGTAAAATGGGTACCCCTATCGCTTTCAATTATCCTAGGGATACCATATCTGCACACAAATTCCTGCACAATCTTCTTTGCAGTGAACGTAGCAGTATTTGTGGCAGCGGGGAACACTTCTACCCAATTTGAAAACACGTCAATACAAACTAACACATACTTTAAATTTCTGCAGGGTGGCAACTGTATGAAATCAATTTGTATTACCTGAAAAGGGCCGTCTGTTGGCGGGATATGGGATGGTTCTGTTGGTATTGACTTTCCAATATTCTTACTCAAGCAGATAAGACATGTCATTGCTCTCTTACCCGCATGAGAAGAGAATCCTGGCGCACACCAGTAGGCTCTCACCAGCTTACACATACCCTCTTTGCCCAGATGAGTCAGACCATGTGCCGCCTCAGCTAAGCTTGGAAGATATGCTCTGGGGGCTACTGGCTTACCCTGTCCATCTGTCCAGAGTCCTGAGGACTCCTGGCCATATCCTTTTGACCTCCAGACTGCCTTTTCCTGTGGAGAACACAAATTTTGCATTTCACTTAATTTTTGTGTGTTGACGGTATTGAATACCATCAGTTGTGTGATATCTGTCTGTATGAAGGTGCTGGCTGCTGATTTAGCAGCTTCGTCTGCCCGGCTGTTACCAAGTGACACTGGGTCTTGACTGTAAGTGTGGGCTTTGCACTTGATAACAGTAACTCTGTCAGGTTCCTGTATCGCTGTTAGAAGTCTTTTGATATGGGATGCATGCGCTACAGGTGTGCCAGCTGCCGTCATGAAATTTCTGAGGCGCCATAGGGCCCCGAAATCATGCACTACTCCAAAGGCATACCTAGAATCTGTATATATATTGGCTGACTTACCCTTAGCCAATTCACACGCTCTAGTTAGGGCGACCAGCTCAGCAACTTGTGCTGAGTGCGGTGGGCCCAGGGGTTCAGCTTCTATGATACCTCTGTCATCTACGACTGCGTATCCAGTACACAAGTCTCCCGAGTCCATCTGTCTGTGGCAACTACCGTCAGTGTAAAAAGTAAAATCTACGCCTTCCAGTGGGTTGTCACTAATGTCGGGTCTTGCAGTGAAAGTTTGGTTCAGATATTCCATACAATCATGTGTGCCAGTGTCTATACTAAATCCTCCTTCACCATCACTCTCATCCTCCACCCTTTGCATACCTGGGAGATACGTTGCAGGATTTAGTGTGCTGCATCTCTTTATGGTGATGTTTACAGGGGCCATTAGTGCTAATTCCCACCTTGTAAACCGTGCTGACGAGACATGTCTGGTTTGGGCAGAGTTCAGTAAGGCTGATACTGCATGAGGTGTATGGATGGTCAGGTTGTGTCCCAACACTACATCTTCACTTTTACTCACTAGCAATGCTATCGCTGCAACACTTCGCAAGCATGTGGGGAGAGATCGTGCTACGGTGTCCAACTGTGCACTGTAGTAAGCTACCGGCCTGCTGGCATCACCATGTCTCTGGGTTAGGACACCTGCCGCACACCCAGCACTTTCCGTACCGTATAACTCAAAAGGTTTCCCATAATCTGGCATGCCTAGTGCAGGTGCCTGTGATAGGCATTGTTTAAGTCTCTCAAATGCCAGTTCAGACTCATCTGTGTGAGAGATCCGATCTGGTTTGTTCGAGGAGACCATTTCCTGTAAAGGTAAAGCCAGTATGGAGAACCCTGGGATCCAGTTTCGGCAGTACCCACACATTCCAAGGAAAGTGCGGATCTGCTGCTGGGTTTTTGGCAGAGTCATGTCGCGAATCGCCTGTATTCTATCAGCGGTGAGGTGTCTCAGTCCTTGTGTTAAGCAATGTCCCAAATATTTCACTTTGGTCTGGCACAACTGTAACTTATCATTTGAAACCTTGTGTCCCGTATTAGAAAGGTGAAACAGAAGCGGTTTCGTGTCTTTCAAGGACGATTCGAGTGAATCTGAACACAGCAGTAAGTCATCTACATACTGTATTAATACTGATCCGCTCTCAGGTTGAAAGGATTGTAAACAGTCATGCAAAGCCTGGGAGAAAATACTTGGGCTGTCAATGAAACCTTGGGGTAGACGAGTCCAGGTGTACTGTACTCCTCTGTATGTAAATGCAAACAAATATTGGCTGTCTGGGTGCAGAGGGACCGAAAAGAAAGCAGAACAGAGGTCAATGACAGTGAAAAACTTCGCAGTAGAGGGAATTTGCATGAGGATGACAGCTGGATTTGGCACTACGGGGAATTGGCTCTCAACTATCTTGTTTATCCCCCTTAGATCCTGCACTAGCCTGTAACCCCTCCCCCCACTCTTTTTCACAGGGAAGATGGGACTATTGGCAGTGCTGGACGTCCTAACTAGGATGCCCTGTTGTAGCAAGCGCTCTATGACTGGGTAAACTCCTAATTCCACCTCTGGCTTCAGAGGATACTGTGGGATTTTTGGAGCTATCCTACCATCTTGTACTTGAACTACTACAGGAGCTACATTTGCCATCAATCCAGTGTCTTGTCCATCTTTGGTCCAGAGGGATTCTGGTATCTGGGAGATCATTTCCTCTACCTTGGATGGACACCTGTCTATAACAGCAGAGTGTGACATCAACCTTTGTGGGGTGTCTAACATATCCTGCACTTCCTGAACGTGATTCTCGGGTATGTCTAAGAAGACACCCTCAGGAGTACAATATATGACACACCTCATCTTACACAATAAATCTCTCCCAAGTAGATTAGTCGGAGCCGATGCAGCCAGCAAAATGGAGTGCTTGGTCTGCAAAGGCCCTATCGTAATCTCCGCTGGTCTACTTAAAGGGTAGTGTTGCACTACTCCTGTTACCCCCATTGCTGAAATTGTTTTACCCGTTGTTTTCATACCTACCGTTGAATTTAACACTGACCTGGCCGCCCCTGTATCTACAAGGAAAGGTAGTGATCTACCAGCTACATCAACTGTAACCTCGGGTTCATTTCCAAGGCTAGCAATTAACTTCACTGGCTGCAAACTACAGGTGTGGCCTAACCCCTATTGTATGTTGTGACCCTCCCGCAGCGCGCTGGCAGCTACGATATGTGAGGGGGGTAGCTGAGAATTTCCAGAGGTCTGCCAGTCCCTTCTAGGTGGGTACCTCCTTGTTTCCCCTGCATGTGGCTCGTAATTCCTCCTATGCGGTCCCTGATCCCAATTACGTGTGTTATGCTGTGAGTCATGTTCTGGTCTAGGGAGTCGATATACATTGCTGTTATAATTACAGTTCCATGCGTAATGTCCTTCTCTCTGGCACTTATAACATTTCACTACATACGACTTACCATCAGGGGTCTGGGGTTTAGGCTGATGTGGCTTCGTTGTCAGGCTTTGATACTTACGGTCATCAGCTTATCCCCCTGTGACTCCCTGTGCTTAATGATGTTCCGATCGTGCTCAATAGCGGACTCTCTTAATGCAGCCACCGAGATACCTCTCCAGTTAGGTTGAGTGGTTTGTACCCTTGTTCTCAACGCTTCTTTCAAACCGTCCATTAATACGGACACAGCTACCTCTCTATGATGTACATTTTCCTTAATATCCTCGACCACAGTGTATCTAGCCATTTCCTGCAGTGCTCGATGGAAATATTCAGAAGCCGTTTCACCTTCTTTTTGTCTAATGGAGAAGATTTTATTCCACTTGACAACAGTTGGGAAATATACTCCTAATTGCAGATTGATCTGTCGTACATTCTCCTGAGTGTATTCATCAGTGAGAGGTACTTCTGCGTCTAATTTACAATCAGCAATGAATTTCACAGGGTCAATATTAGAGGGCAAACATGCCCGTAGCACTGTCTGACAATCTTTGTTTGTGGGTTCGGTGGCGTTACCTAGTTCTCTAATAAACCTCTGACATGCGGCTAGATCCTTTCTGGGATCGGGAAATACAGACATTATTGTCCTCAATTCTGTCCGGGACCAGGGACAATGCATAGCAATGTTCCTGACGGGAATGATTCCCTGAGCGTCAGTCTTCCCATTGAGGACTGTGATCCCCCTGACAGGATTTAGTTCAATTACATCATTCTGGGTTGCTTCTACAATGTGAGGTGCAATTGTCTCTGCATAATGTACTGTACCGTACTTACCTGTGGACTCGACCTCACCTGTCCCTCCGCTAGGGGCCTTTGCTACTATTCTTACTGGTTGGGCCGTGCCCACTTGTGTGTCTTGTATGGTGGCTGCTAGAGAGAGTGCCGATATCGTGCTGGGCTCATCTTCTTGGTCGCAGTCCTGAGGGAAGTTTAAGATGGGATACAACTTGCACGGGTTAGCATTAATACATTTATCAAGTTCACTCTTATCATATATTAGTATGCCATTCTCTGTAGCCACTTTCTCCCCTGTAATATATACGGTGGTGGTGGTGCAGTTGCAATCAGTTTCCTGCCAGGGTTGGAACCAGCTGTTTGAGCTAATCCCCTCTGCATATCACTCTCTCGTTGCCATAAATGTAAACAGTTTGAGTGTCTGATCCTTTCTTTTCGGGATTTTAACAGACATATCCTAATCCTTAAATTCTGCAACACTTCTGGATTAAACCTGCCTACCTTAGGGAATGGTTCCCTATCTTCCGCAGTCATACGTTCCCATTCATTGCATTAAACCTCTGTGTGTGAGCCATATTTCTTACACATTATGTACCTCGCCGACCCCTTGGGCCGCGGAATATCAACCTGAACCCTGGTTGATCGTCCCTTACTTGAGCAACTGGCCCCCATCTTTTGCAGGTATTGCCTTCTCAGCTAATTCCTACAGAAAACCAAAATACTCAGTGGTAAGGCAACGGTGAAAGTTCTCCGAGCGCTCTCACCCACTCACGCCCACGTTGGCCAATACACCTAAACACTGTCGTCAGCGCCGGTCGTACCCAACCTCGGGCCCCTGTGTAACCTCTATTTACTGAGAGTGTGTGGGAGTGACTTACCCTTCCCAGTAAATATTGGTCGTTGGAGATTTCCTGAGGGACCAGCGAAAACTCCCTTAAAACAAAAAAATTGTTACACAAATCACGTTGCGTGTACTACACCTAGCGCCAATGATCCCGCGATTTTTACGCACAACTCGTAAAAGGGTATCGCGGTGGGCTAAGTATTGCACTCACGAACGCGCGGTACAATTGCACAGCGTATAGGTAACTGTTACTTATCCGCCTTGCGACCAATGGAATAGTTTTTCAGGCTGCGAAACCTCAGCCGGAGCGTAGCTGAACGGGCCTATATGGGTACTATGCCAACCCCCGGGGCTGCGCTCTCTACACAAAACCTCGTGGACCTTTTAGGCCGCGGTATTCAGAGCTTCGCGTGACCAGCGGTTTTCTGACTTCGCTGACCTGTTGGTCTGCTGTTATACTAATTGCTCCTTTATACCTTAATCAATGTTAACGTGAGCAAGCCACTCTCACGCCACCAAGTGTCCACTCACCTGGTGTGGTCTCCTACGGGATCCCGAATTCCCTGGGTCCACAAAATCTTTATTGTTTGCACACTCACGCTCGTTCACTCATATACACTTTGGTTTTTCTGTACAGAAAATTAACTTTCATTCAGATAAAACAGAATAATTCCAGAGGTGATACAGTAAGAAAGGTATTTAAACTAAATATTGGAAACTGATCAATTTGTGCTATTATCGCATGGCTACCGTATCGCCTAAACTGAAACAATGCTATTGTGTGATTTGTATTTAGTGGGCGTACCTGTACGTACGTTGCGTAAACACGCCACGTGTGTAGGCCTTTACGTTGCGTACGCAGTCCCGAACGCAGTCCCGAACGTTGTCTGAGACACGTGTACATAGGCCATACGTCCGCAGTACTACAAATCCCACACTTCTATAAATGTAAGCGATATTTAACTATAATCGCTCACTTAACACACCACACAGTTTCTACTGTATAAACCTTTACAACTAGGCCAGGCTGTGTGTGCGTCTTACACTTACTTCCTTAACTATTAACTCTATATTTTAACTAAATAGCAACAAATTTTCTCAGTATAGGTCAAAATGAATCTAGTAATCAATGCTTATGGCAATAATGCGAGCAGATATGCAAAGTACAAAATACAGGTGTATGCGTGTGTTGCGTGCGCATTTGGCGCCAAACAAAAATTTGCAGATTTTAAAAATAGCTTTTGCGTTCTTACCTTACGGATCCCTCCAGCATCCCTTCAAACCATGCAAGGCAGACGCTTATCTAATCAGCACTAGTGTATCCACCAACCAAGAGAAGGATTCCGGGGATACCTTTCCACCCTTTGCTGATAGATAAAGTCTGCGTAAACTTGCTAGGCTGCGGGTATGAGAAGGAACCGGACGAGCTCCCAATTGATAATGTTGATATTATCTTAGACCGCAAAGCTATACCTCTAAATACACTATTACCGTGGAGCCGCTATGGCCGCTAGACTAAATGCACGTGCTACGCACTTTGTACGCTATTTGCGTACAGAGTCCTGCACGTGGTACGCACTTGGCGTACCCACGCCGCGCTGAGTGTACAGAGAACACACAGCGAGCGCACACACAATTGATAACCTTTAAACCTTGGTAATGATATAATGCACTGATATGATTATACTTTTGAACCCTTAGCAGCAAAGTACTGCAACGATGTTATCTCTTAAACCTTAAGTAGCACTGACGGTATAAAGTACCCGCAGTGCGTACACCTTATCAATACCTATACACCTTATACAGATAAATACACTTTAAAGCCCTTGCAGGAAAGTGAAGACACCACACCGATTTGTAGTTGAAACCACAGGGTTCTAAGGCCACAGTGGATTGATTCCAAAAAGGTAAAACAATACAAATCATACACTACAGTCTAACAAGTAAATCTAAACAGAATAATGGCTACAGATAATGTACATACGTGAGAATGTTCGCAAGCGCAACCCGGCTCGGTCCTCCGCTGGTCATACAGATAGCGTTCAGAGTCTTCTGACCGGCCAGGCAACAATGGTCTTTTTATACACAACATGCATACACAATACAATGGTCACTGTAATCTCATTGTCCATTGGACACAGGGATGTGTCTTTACATTACAGACGAGGTCATAGGTGGATTTGAATAGGTGGGCGATGTCTTTCTCCAACTGCTCTTGTGGGTGGTATCCTCTGGATTCCCGCCGCATACATAAAATACAGTAAGTACAGTTAATGTTCATATTCTACTTTTGCACATATCTATACGCAGGAACATGCGATCTTTCTCTAACTAACACCAGAATGTTACCCTCAAAATACCCTACAGCTGGATACTAGACATCACCTTCCAACCTTTATCTGACCCTTCCTATCATGCAAAGGCGAATCCCTCTGTCCAGGAACTGTTTAAACTATTAATACTCGCTGACATGGTGAAAGGGAACTATGGGTACAAAATGCACTATTTGGGTTAAATATGTAATGTTCTAATAACCCGCTACACGCTCACAAACTCCGCCGTAAATACCCATATCACGCGCATGATCGCCGGAGCGATCCTACGCAAATTGCGGATATGTGCACGCACGGCGGACTGAGTGCACGAGCAGCGGGCATGTGCATGGGGTTAGTACAAGGCATATGCATTACGATATTTTTCGACTTTGGCAATGGGTAATTAGATTTGCCTCCGCATATCTCCTAACTAAATGCCAGAAGTGTTGCACAATCGGGCATGTCCACAAACAATGAAAAGTATCTGCTTCACTCTGATGACATTTTGGACAAGAGTGTGAGTCGGTCGCTCCCATGTGGAAGCGCCGTAGTGGGGATAAGTAAGTGTTATGATATACATTAAGAAACAACTCAGTGTACATGCTTGCTGGGAGGACTTTTCTGGAGTAAAGTAGCGATTTTTCCATAATTAGTGAGCCAACCAAGTGGACATACCACCTCTCACAGTAGCGTGGTCTAATATTTTTCTCAAGAAAGTGTAGTGGATGGAAATGGCCTTATGTCCCGGTAGCGGGAGTGCTAAGAGACTATCCAGGGAGTTGGTCCAGTCCCCATCCGCAAAGTGTGCAAGGACATGTCTGACATAGAATTGTGTCTGTAGAAATGGAAGGGGAGATGAGACAATCACCTCATGCCTCGCTGAGACCTCTGAGAGGGTGAGCGGACGGTGGTCTTCCACTGCCACTAATGAGCGAATTGATGTTATGCCCTCCTCCCTCCAAGTTTGGAAGGGGTGAGCAGCCATGCCGTCCAAGAAGTCTGGGTTTTTAATTAGGGGTAGGTGTAAGGAGTAATACGGGTTCAGTTTCGCATCATGTCGCAGTATGTGCCACATCTTCCTGGTAGACCATAGAAGAGGGTTAGACCGAATGTGATCAGGTATTTCCCAGTCATGCTGATGGAGGAAACATGTCAAGGCTACAGTCGAAAGGAAGCTTTGTTCGAGGGATGTATTTGTGTAAATAGAGCTGTTCTGCAACCAGTCCCTTAAGTGTCTCAAAAGAGCAGCGTGGTTATAAACCACTACATCTGGAAAATTAATACCCCCATTGGATTTAGGCTGAGTAAACTTACGCAAAGCGATGCGAGCTCGGCCCCCCCTCCATATAAAGGTTCTAATAAGTTTATTAATCTGTTGTGAGTCCTGCTTCGTCAACAATATGGGAAGTGTTTGCAAGGGGTATAGTAGGCGAGGTATTGCCACCATTTTCAAGAGACTGGCCCTACCAAGGTATGACAATGGAAGACGTTCCCATATCTTAACATCATTGGTCAAGGTGTGTATTACCTTATGTACGTTGAATTTGTATAGTTCTGAAATATAGCGTGGGACCCTAATACCCAAGTATGTGATATATGTGGATACCCAATGAAAGGGGAAGCGTGCGGCCCAAGTCGGACACGTCAAAGTGCCACACAACAACAGGGCCTTCGATTTGTCCATATTAATACTAAAACCCGAAATGCGGCCGAATAAATTAATCCTGTCCATGATCTGAGTTAGGGAACATTCGGGGTCTGATATATAAAGGAGGATGTCGTCAGCGAAGGCTGAGAGTTTAATTTCCTGACTACCCACTTTTATCCCTCTGAAAACAGACCAATCCTGCAATGTTCAAAGTAGCGGGTCAAGGGCCAAGTTAAATAGGAGAGGCGATAAAGGGCATCCCTGACGGGTTCCCCTTTCCAAAAAGAACCGTTGACCTCTGATCCCGTTAATTAATAGTGAGACGGATGGAGCGCTGTAGATATACCGTATATAGTTAATAAAACTCATATCAAACCCCCTTTTCTCCAACACAGCAAATAAGTGTGGCCATAGTACCATATCAAAAGCCTTATTGGCGTTGAGGCTAAGAAGCATGTTGGAGTTTGTGCAGGGAGACTGGGACGCCGCTACCGCCGCCAGTGCCATGCGGATTGCCTTAACCGCATGTCTGCCAGTCACAAAACCCATTTGTGTCGTGGTGAGAATATTAGGAAGGACGGATTTAAGTCTCGTCGCCATAATTTTAGCTAGGAGTTTGTAATCTACATTTAGGAGACTAATTGGTCTGTAGGAGGAAAGGAAATTGGAGTCCCTACCAGGTTTAGGAATAAGTGTAATAAAGGCTTCATTAAAAAGCGGGGACGGGGAACTCCGTTCGTGTATTGCGTGAAACAGTTCCAGTAATAAGGGGACAATTTGGGCCTGTAACATGCGGTAATAATCACCCGACAAGCCATCTGGGCCCAGGGACTTACCATGGGGCAGATTGGATCTGGTGGCGTTAACTTCCTCCGCCGTTATAGGACCCACAAGGGCTTCTCTCGGGTCTCTGGTCAGAGGGGGCAGCACGTCATCCGTGAGCAACTGTGTTTGTATATCAGTGTCTATTTGTGTCGATTGAAACAAGGACTGAAAGTAGGAATGGAATTTTTCTACTATTTCCTGCGACTTTGTGATAACCCGACCGGACCTGGGGTGATGTATGGTAGTTATAACATGACGTTGTTGGGGAGGTCTAGAGATGACCGCCAATAATCTACCAGCCTTGTTGCCCCATCTATAGAATTTATTTTTGGTGTAGTCTAAGGAATGTTTCGCTTGGGTGGCTAAGTAGGATTCAAGTAGGCGTCTGGCCTGTTTGTATTCGTCAAGGGTAATCTCTGTTGGGTTAGCAGTATATGTTCGAAAGGTCCTGGACATAGTAGCTTTTAACGTAGTGTATTCCAATTTGGAGTCTCTTTTCTTCCGAAAGACATAACTAATAATATGACCCCTCATCACTGCCTTTGAGGCATTCCAGAAAATCTCGGGTTTGTCCCAATATTCTATGTTGTCATCAACGTAATTAGTCCAATGATAAGTTAGGTATAATTTAAAGTCCTCTGAATTTGCCAAATATTGTGGGAACCGCCAAATATGATCTGTCGGATGCATATGGGGATGGGCCAGCGCTAGCGTGATGGGGGCATGATCAGAGATCAATATGTCGAGTATATCTACCCCTGCGATCTGGGATATTAAGTCATCGGCTATTAAGAACCTGTCAATACGAGACAAGGTTCCATGTGCTAGCGACAAATGGGTGTGTGTCCTGTCAGTCGGGTGTAGCAATCTCCATGGGTCAGAGAGGTCCAGTGAGTCTCGAAAAGGCCAGTAGGTGTCTGCTCTGGGAGTCAGTAGTTCTCGGCACACTTGGTGATCTGTCAACTGTAGGATCGTCCACCATGTTATAGTCCCCCCCCCCCCCACTATCAGGGAGTAGTTAGTTCTGCTTAAAAGAGTATGGGCAATGTCCTGATAAATGTATGTGTATTGACATTAGGGGCATATAAATTGACAAGTGTATATTTGGTATGGAAAAGCTCTATGTCCATAATGATATACCTGCCTTCGGGATCAATGATTTCTGACAGGACAGTAACAGGTAGGTTTTTCTGAAAAAGTATCGCTACCCCTCTGGCCTTCGTTCGAAAGGGAGCAGCTATACAGGGGCCGAGCCATGGTGCCTTCAGGACATTTTCCTCCCCCGCCAGCCAGTGGGTCTCCTGTAAGAAAATCACATCTGGGTGGCAATGTGAAACTTGACTGGTAATCAATAAATTCAGGTGGACAGCGGCGGCTCCCCTCCCATATCAAGGTCGCCAGGACATCAGTGATTTCAACAACACAAACATCAGCATGACATAAAATATATAACACAGTCTTAATGTGTGAAACAACAATAGTGAACCATGATGACTCATAACACCTTTTTCCAACATTTTCTCAACTTCCAAAACCATAGTGGGCACCAACTAGGTCTAGTGGTGCGCACACAAAAATCCAACAAAATATGTATTAAATTGTTATAGTGAACACTTGTAGTAAGGTACTATATTATCTGTAAACTAAAAAATAAGCCAATCAATGGCGAGCACATATCCGCCCGAAGCGGAAGTACCTGATACAATCAACCCATTGTTCCTTCCCGACAAACACCCTAACCAACAGGTGACTTTGATGGGGATTTATGAGTCAGAAAACGAGATCTCGCCACTTCCGGATCGGTGTAAAACACCTGATTACCATTCTCTGTGACCCGTAGTTTAGCTGGGTACAACAGAGCAAACCTGATGTTTTTGCTATGCAAATGGGAGCAAACTTCAGAGAATTCCTTTCGTTTCTGAGCCACTGCAACCGAGAAGTCTTGGAATATCAAGATCTTGTGACCCTTGACCAACAACTCTCTAGTTTTACGATAAGCTGTGAGAACCTGTTCTTTGGCCCTATAGTCAAGGTAGCGAGCAATGACCGGGCGCGAGCGCTTTCGCGCTCCGTCCTGCATCGCCCCCAACCTATGGACTCTTTCGAGATGTGGGATTTCCATATCATCTATAATTCCCAACGAGTTTGGGAGGTCTACAGAAAGATATGAGGAGAGGGCCTGGCCCGTCAAGGACTCCGGAACATTCCTACGAGATCTATTCTCCAGGTCCTCGACTGTATCCTGCAGTTGCTGTATATAGGTATGCTGGGATGATATCCCCGCCTGACAGGAGTCTATGCAAGCCAGGCCTGATTCTAAGCGGGCTTGTAGGTCGTCAAATCGCTTATCAAGTAAGGGCATGAGAAAATCAGAAATCTCTTTGGCCGTAAGAGGAGGGGTTTTGTCACTGGGCAAACTAGGTGGTTCCGACCCGTGTCCAACCGGGGAGGGTGTGCCTGATTTAGGGAGGGGCTCTTTCCCCTTTCCCGCCTTATATGAGGTGTTGGACTGTTTCGGGGGCATGGTCTTGTCGAGGTATTTGTCCATACCCCAGAGGATGAAATATGGGGCAGTCAATGTCACCTCTAAGTAATGCTTCCCCTGGTACGGACAGTGGCAAAGATACAGAGGCGATTACATACAGAGCTCGGGCGGAGGTGCTACGCCAAGCCCATTATCTAGAGCATACCGCATCCTGCAAGGGGGCTCATGAAGCAGCCCCTGCAACAAACTACAGCTATTTTTAACTAGGATAAAAGCATATATCTAGAAACAATATACTATGCATCCAGGAACAGTATGTTATGTCAAGCAATACAGAATAGAGTACTGAAATGAAAATAACAGACATCACATGTGAATTATATATGAAAAATAACAAACATTACAGGAAGGTTCCAATAGGAACAGCAGAAAGTGAGATGGTATCAGGATACATAAAAATGAATCAAAAACAGCAGATAAAGATTATGGTCAGCAGTCAAATATACCAGATGTAAAGTCCTCGTCTGAGGGTAGAAATCACCGGAGCAGCCCCAGCCGTTGTCACGTAGTATCCGTTGAGACGGGAGGCCTCCCAGCAATAGTAGGTAGGAAACAGCAGGCGTAGGCTATGAGACAGTTAATGAAAAGTATTAATCCATCCCCAACTTTGTGGAACAGGAGGGTGAGGTCCAGTAAGCCTCCAGCAAAAAGGCTAGTTCTCCCCTGCGGGTGTGCAGGAGACTCCCGTACGCGCTATCAGTGCACAAGTGAGGCGCAGGGAGGGGAGAGTGAAGTGAGGGAGTAAGAGGATAGGTATGACTGTGGAGGGAAAAATAAGCAACAAGGGTGGGAATGGTCCAAACATTAGGAGGGAAGGATTCAAGTATGGGGTAAGAGAAAGGAGGAAAGGGGTATTTATTAGTAAAAAATGGGGGGGGGACAAACAGTATTAGTACCTGGTGTGCCCACAGGGCCTTGCACGTGAGTGGAGAATGATAGTAGTATGCCCCCGAACACCGGCCAGGGAGTGGATCCAGACAATGCAGCCACAGGCTCCCGTAGGTGCTGGCAGTAGGAAGAAAAGGCAGCAAGCCCCAGCAGGTTGATAAAAAAGGGAGGGGGGTCAGCACGATCCTCTCCGGGCTGGGAATGGACGCTGTTGTAGCTGCACTGCTCACTCGCCGGCCCCGGCATCCACCTTCAGAGATGCAGGAACCCGTGTGAAGCCGCAGCCGTGTGGGGGGGGTGCAAGTTGTGTGAAGTGGGTGGAAGCAGCAGGTCTGAGCCCACTACCGCCGCGGCCTCCTGGGGTACCGCCGGCGGCGCAAGGGCAGAGTCCCGTCTGATGCGGCTGGTCCAGCGGCACACAGCCGAGCCGAGTGCGGCAGGTGGGGAGCCGACGCCTCCAACAGTCTCACTGGACAGGGGCAGCAGGGTGCGGGATAACTCCTCCATTCGGCCAAGAGTAGCTGTGCTCCCGCGGCGATGCCTCCTGCCCCGTCGTCCAGGCCTCCAGCGGTCAGTCCCGGGGGCCCACAGGCCGCAAGTCCCAGCCGAGACGATACCTCCTGAGGTAGACTGAGGGGTGATCTGCGGCTGTACCCCTCACACGGAGGGGGCCTGCAGTGTAAGGGTATATGAGGGAGGTAGGGGGCAAGGTGATCGGCGCTTCATGTGCGGTCCTCCCAGGGTATACACCAGGGACAAGCAGCCGTCTACACCGTTCACCTGAACGGCCTGACTCCGGGGAAAAATAGGTCTACAGGGGCGAGCAAGGTGTCAAACTGCTCCTCAGTACTTGGGGAACACACTCCCCTAAGAATTAAGGCCCCACAAAACTCAGGAAAGGAGGATTGAGGGAGATTGTTCAGGTCCCTGTGTAGACATAGAGCAAAAAGCGGCCATGCTGGATGCCCCGCCCACCGGAAGTCTCATGCCAATTTGCCATTCATCATATATATATATATATATATATATATATATATATATAGTCCCGGACAATCTGCCCTCTATCCAAACATAAATAAATACTCAGGTTTCGGGTAGTATATAGTTCAGATATGCGGGTGGCACTCTCGGGATGTAATTTACAGCAAAATAAATCCAGCAGACGGCGGTGCTTACTCCAACGTTTCAGTTTATTTTCAAACCGTTTTCATACAAAAAAAACAACCATACATGTTCTTACCTTTATAGGATAACACCCAGTGATCTCTGACGTCATTGGGAGTGGACGGCGTTTGCAGGGACAGTGGCATAGAGATCACTGGATGTTATCCTATAGAGGTAAGAACATGTATGGTTGTTTTTTTGTATCTTTGAAAACAGTTTGAAAATAGTAAGCACTGTCGAAGTCAGAAAATATTACAGCACACACATTACGTACAAACACCACATAGATGGCCTCCGTGTGCGTACGTATTCGGCCATGCGTGCACATATTCGCAATTTGCTTATGGTCGCTTCCGCGGTCCTGTGCACTAGAGCGTGGTATGAGTAATCACAGTGGAGTTTGTACTCGCATGGAAAAGCCACAAAAGACATATCATATATCTAATCCATATATTGCATAAATCCCCCACTGTCTGCTTCCTCTTCTAATATCATGAAGATCGGTCACACATAAATTAAACTCCCAGAGACACAAATACAATGGCCTTATTTACACAAAGCTTTGAAATTCTATGAAGAAGGCAAACACCTTTGCTTACTCCTATTATCCTAGGGTAGCCAAGTTTCTATCGAAAACAATAAGTACTGGATTGTCATTGTCTTGTCGGAAGACAAGACAAACAAAAAGACAATACCCAGGAATCTAGGCTGAGGAGAAACTCAATTAGCAATAGCTAAAAAACATACAAACCAGACATTTAGAAATCTGAGGTAATAACATTCATAGTCTAAACTATTGGAGATGTATATATTTGTATATATATATATATATATATATATATATATATAATTCCTAACAAATTGTAATAGCAGGAGTATGTGTGTGTGTGTATGTATATATATATATATATATATATATATATATATATATATATATGAGTATATGGATATATGTGGATATATGTATATCTTGAGGATGGAAATAGATAATCATATCATGTGTGGGATCATATTGTTCAGAGTCACGTAAACATTAATCTGGTGGGAATAAGAATATTATCATATATTACCACATTAAGTTTATGTATGATTAATGTGATGGGTTTAACTGGTCATGGGGCGGGAACTCAGATGCAAACAACAGAAATCACATATCAAGTCTTAGCCATCGCCCACTTCTTGAGCTGACCAATGATCCCCGGTGCACAGGATATGTCCCACCCCCGAACCAATGGAAGAAGAGCACACAGTGTCTATTGTATTATGTTTTCATCTACTGTATAAACACCCAGCTGCATGCCAGGTCACTATCACAGACTCTAAAGGTTATCTATCCAGATGACTGAGGACCAGACTGGGAAGCGCAGGCGAAAAACCAAACACGTATGTACCATTGACTGTAGCCATTATTCTTTTGTATTGTATTGCTTTGTTATTGTAACCCCCTTTCAGTAATAATATGTTGTGGTATCGGAACCCGGCATTTTAAATACAAACTGGTGTCGTGTTTCCTTTCCCTGCTAAGGTATTAGAGTGTATTTTCAGCCACTAGGGCTGCTGCATTATGCTAACAGCGTATAGGCCTGTGTACGCAAACTGTGTAGTCAGTACGCCCTCTAGGCGTACGTACGCAAAGTGCGTACACTGTGCGACTTTGTGTACGTAAGGTTTGTGAATAATATAAAGGTGAAAGGTTAATTATAGCGGCCGCAGCGGCTCCATTTAAAGTGTATGAAATGTCTTTTTAAAGTGTTGCTTTTAGTCCTGTACGTAAACCAGCGTTTACAATTGGGAGCATTGTCCGGTTTCCACATGCTCACAGCCTAACAGGTCATAGCAGACTTAATCTATCAGCAAAGGGCGGAAGGTTATCCTACGTAACCTTTTCTTGGTCGATGGATACACTGAAAACCCTACTTGTGCGCTGATTAGATGGCGTCTGCTCTGTATGATCTGCAGAGGTCCTGGTAGAACCCGTTAAACACAGGAAAAAAGCTATTTAAAAATCTGTGAATTTTTTTTGGCGCCAAAAAGCATACACAAAGAGCACCCATACTTTGCAAATCCTCTCACATTGTTGCCGCAAGACTCAGATTGCTAGATTCATTTAGATCTGTGTGAAACCGGATACATTTGTTGCTATATAGTTAAAACTGAAATAACAGTGTTTAAGGAAGTAAATATAAAGCACAACATGCAAGTCTGGCCCGGTCGTTAAAGGTTTATACAGAAAAAAAAACGGGTGTTGTGTTAAGTGAGCAATTATAGTTAGTATTGCTCACATTTATAGAGACTGTGTGGTTTGTTGAATTGCGGACGTACGGTTTTGTACACGTGTCTCGGACAAAGTACAGGACTGCGCACGCAGCGTAAAAGACACGCACGGCCACGTGTTTACGCAAAGTGCGTAAGAGTGCGGGTGCTGAGTACAAATTACACAATAGTGTTGTTTAGTTAAAAGGTGGGACAGTAGCCATGCTACAATAGCACAAAACTACCCAGTTTCTAAAGAAGATTAGTATAAAACTTTTGTTTAAACTGTAGTGCCTTTGGGGGTAAAGCTGCCAATCAGAACGAGTGAAAAATTTCTGTACAGAGAAACAAAGCGTATTTGAGTGAGTGAAAGCGGAGTGAGTGGAGATGATTAGGAACTGAAGTGGTCTAAGTGGCTAGAGTGGTAACACTGGGTTAGTAGAGGCCCGGTGGCATAGGGTTCGCTACCTTGCGTGATTAGAACTAAGTGGTCTTAGTGATCTGAAGTGGTCTAAGTGTCCCATACAACTAAGTGATCTGGAGTGGTCTAGGCTAAGTGGTCTACAGCAATCGTAGGGCATGTAGATAACTAGTATCTATAGGCTGTGCTATTGCATTGCATGTCCGTGTGTTCTGCACAGCACAACGTGATACCATTGTGTCATATGCGTTGTGGAAGCGCATACGCAGACGTGATTGTATAGACAAAGGGGTTTTTCTTTGATAACGTCGGGAAATCTCCCTGGTGGGCTTCACTGGAAAGGGTGAAGGATAGTTATTTAATTTCTCTGTTTTTCACCCTACAAACAATTTCAGTTGAAAGATACCGAAAAGGAATTTTTCGCTGCCTCTCTCAGGAAAATATTCCAACAGAACCTCCACCGAAAGAAATTACGGTGCTGTAAGGTCTGATAGGAGCCCTAAGTTGGGTACATCGCCTTCGCTATCGACAGTGTATGGTAGTACCGGCCAACGTGGGCGAGAGTGAGTGGAAGGCGCTCAGAGATACTTCCACCGTCTACTTACATTGAGCATTTTGGTGTTTGTGGGAATTTTTTTTAGTTATTAAAAAGACCCACAAATATGGGAGCCAGTTGCTGAAGTGAGAGACGTTTGTGCAGGGTTCAGGCTGAAGAAGAAAGACCAAAAGGGTCAGCAAGGTTTATCATGTGTGGAAAATATGGTCCACACGCTGAAGTTTATTGTGACGAATGGGTATGTATGACTGACAAAGATAGAGTACCATTCCCTAGGGTGGGCAGCTTTGAACCAGAGGTACTGCAGGATGTAAGCAGTAAAATATGTCTCCTTAAAACCAGAAAACAAAGGATTAGACATAACGATTGTTTACATTTATGGCAACAAGAGAGGGAAATGCAAAGGGAACAAACTTGCAAAGTAGGTTCCAAACCTAGCTGGAATGAGGACACAAACACACCATTATCGACACAGGTCGAGAGGGAACAGATGGCTACAGTCAATGGTATATCTATGAATGACAGTATAATGCAAGAGAAATGTATTAACCCTAATTTTTGCAAGATGTATTCTGTTTTGAAGTCTTTTCAAGATTATAGGTCACAGGAAGATGAAGGACCCAGCCAAATCGCAGCTCTCATTCAGGCAGTCGCCTTGCAGGAAACTCAGGTGGGGCCTGTCCATCCAGTTAGAGCAGTAACAGTATTCCCCACTGAAAGAACTGGTGAGGTCACAGCTACCGGTAAGTGTGAGACGGGTCATTGCACAGAGACAGCAACACCTTACAGCAAACAGATTAGGAACGGAATGGTAGGATTACATCCTGTCTTGGAAATAGTAACTCCTAATGGGGGAACCGATAGTCAGGGAGTAATCCTCACCAGGAATAATGCAATGTATTTCCCCGTGGTCCAGAGCTGAGCTGCGGTCAATAATTTCAGAATTCCCCGATCCCCGGAAGTAGTTAGCCAGATGTCAGAAGTTTATCAGAGATCTGGGTAATGCTCATGAACCAGCTAACAAAGATTGGCGGATATTATTAAAAGCGTGCCTACCCCCTAATATTGACACCCAAAAATTTATCACTGATTGTAGATTAGAGTCGGATAGTCCTATGACTGATGAATACAATCAGGAGAATGTGGAACGAATTAATAGGCAACTAGAGTTGTATTTCCCCATGACTGTTCGGTGGAGAAGAATTTTCTCCATAAAACAAAGGGAAAATGAAATGGCATCTGAATATTTCCATCGGGCCCTGCAAATAATGGATAGATACATTGGGGTATCAGATGCGAATTACAGGAAAGTGGCTGTCTCTGTGCTAATGGACGGACTCAATAAGGCAGTAAGGGACAGGGTACAAACATCTTTGCTTAATTGGAGAGGGGCCACAGTAGCTTGTCTTAGAGAGTGCGCAATTGAACACCACAAGAATATTGCTAGGCGCAGAAAACAACAGGAGGAGAAGCTGATGACAATAAGTCTACAAGCTCTTGCAGCAAAGCCTCATCAGCCTAAACCCCAAAACCCTGGTAGTTGGAAAAGAACGAGAATATGTTACATTTGTAAAAAGGAAGGGCATTTTGCCAGAGATTGTAGGTATAGTAGAACACATAGTCAATATAGACCCCTAGACAGAGAAAACAAGCCACATTATTTAACACATAGACGGGATCAAGGGACATATAGTAAGGAATCATAAGCCATATAGAAAACACAGATTCGGGCAATGGGAGTAACAGGAACGGTGCAACAATACCCTTTGAGTAGACCTGCAGAGATTACGATAGGGCCCTTGCAAACCAAACATTATTTTCTGCTGGCTGCATCGGCTCCGACTAATCTACTCGGCAGAAACTTATTGTGTAAAATGCGGTGTGTCATATATTGTACTCCTGAGGGTGTCTTCTTGGATATACCTGAGAACCATGCTCCAGAAGTACAAGATATACTAGACACCCCTCAAAGGCTAATGTCGCATTCTACTGTTCTAGATGCATGTCCATCACAGGTAGAGAAAATTATCTCACAGATACCGGGTTCCCTATGAATTTAGGATGGACAGGACACTGGATTGATGGCTGGGATAGTCCCAGTAGAGATATGACACATAGAATTTTTTTAGGGGTATAGACGGTAGAGAATCACTTCCCCACAGTGCCCAATCCAGTTGTCAAATGTAATAAAATCCTCTTTGCCTCTACAAACTTATCTGTTACTAACCTTTATGTACAAAATATTAAGTATGCAAGTGCGCAGCCAACAGCAGCTGGTAAGAGGAAGGTCAGTTCCTCAGAGAAAACCAAACAGTATAAAGAAGAGTGTATACCAGCGCTGGCTGAACAAATTAATAGAAAGATGGTTTGCTTTATGTAAAAGAAATAACAATTTATTAACAAATCTCATATAAAAACAATTTAAAAGGAAAGGAATTCCTATCGCCACTAGGTGGCGATGTAGATTGAAAATGTCTTATCTGGATAAGTTGATTGAATGAATTTATCACTCTCCTATATTGCCAATGTCCATTCCTAAAGGCTAGGACAACCTCCCCATGTGCATTCACTGTATTAGGTAAATAATTACCAGATCCACAAGGTGATAGGCATCAGCATTAGGATAAGTCCATTTAAAGCTGTAGAAGTGGATCAGACCGGTTCGATGAATATGTCCAGTGATGGGAGAGAAGTCCAAAATGTGCCGAAGGATGACAGGAACCTTGCAGGCCGGTTTGGAGAGTGAGGTCCAGATAAATGGAATAAGCTCAACGCGTTTCACTGGTATAATCCAGCTTGCTCCTGAGGAAGCTGCAATGTTCCTGTCATCCTTCGGCACATTTTGGACTTCTCTCCCATCACTAACCTTTATGTGATTGTCCTTCAAAGTTTTCCTCCTTATTTCTTAGGTTCACCGACAGGAGGGTACAATACATGGACCCGATCACAGTTCAAACGCCACATGCCTAATCGGTCCTTCAGAGCTCTGCCCAAATTCAGTATATCTCACCAACATAAGGACACCAGTATTAATGCAGTGTGCCTGGTCGTGCACAAAGGGTGGAGAATGAGAATACTGGTGAAGGAAGACTGTGCACAGACACTGATATGCATGATGGTGTGATAGCCTGTTGGTGAATGCAAAACCTGACATTTCCAAACCTTTACTATTTTTTCCCCTCTCTCCTCCCATCCAGAGACAGTCTACTTCACACAACTGATAACACACGATAGAAATTGAAATGAAAAATTTGTGTTCCCTACAAGAAAAGGCAGTCTGGAGGACAAAGGGGTATGGCCACGAGTCCTCAGGACTGTGGACAGGTGGACACAGTAAGCCAGTAGCCCCCAGAGCATACCTTCCAAGTCTAGCTGAGGTGGCACACGGCCTGACTCATCTAGGCAAAGAGGGTATGTGCAGGCTGATGAAAGCCTACTGGTGTGCGCCAGGATTCTCTTCTCATGCAGGTAAGAGAGCAATGACATGTTTTACTTGCTTGAGGAAGAATATTGGAAAGACAATACCAACAGAGCCATCCCATATCCCTCCTACAGACGGACCTTTTCAGGTAATACATATCGATTTCATACAGTTACCACCCTGTAGGAATTTGAAATATGTGTTAGTTTGTATTGATGTATTTTCCAATTGGGTAGAAGCGTTCCCTGCTGCCACAAATACTGCTACGTTCACTGCAAAGAAAATTGTGCAGGAATTTGTGTGTAGATATGGTATCCCTAGAGAAAGTGAAAGTGATAGGGGTACCCATTTTACAGGTGAAGTCTTTCAGGTCATGTGCAAACTGATGGGAACAAGCTGAGCAGTGTAATGGCTGAAACTGGATTGTTGTGGCCAGAAGCTCTGTCACTAGTGTTGTACAGCATCAGAACCACTCCCAAGTCTCCACTTAACTTATCACTGTTTGAAATTCTTTTTGGTCGACAACCTCATGTAATGATAGACCCCCAGGATGATTTGAAATGTAATAATGAAGTGACTGTGAAATATTTGGTTGGGATGAGCCAGCAGCTGAGAAATCAACAAAGAAATTTAAAGCTGGTGATTCCTGACCTACCGAACAGTAATTGTCATGACATTGAGCCTGGGGATTATGTGATGATTTGAAATTCCTTACGCTCAGGTTGCCTCGTAGACAGGTGGGAAGGACCATATCAAGTCTTGTTAACCAGCATGACAGCAGGACTGTTTAAAGGCACCTGAGCACAGAGAGCAACAAGATCTAGAACGGTTGTCGCACCATTTTATTTTTTCACCTCCCCCTGTATTTTCCTTTCTTTTCTCCTTTTTATTTTCCTTCTTTCCCCTAACGAAATGGATCTATCACAAGAGACTGCATTTCGGGTTCTACTAGTAATTCTGTTTTTGATCAGGACAGTTTGTTTTGGTGAGGGTCCCAGAAAGGTTGAGCAGGGATCTGGAATGGGCTCTGATGGCAAGTGCGAATTTGTAGGATCTCAGGAGCAACACATCACTCGAGTAAAGGCTGGTATCAGTAAGCGCTCTGGTAGTCATGGAGCTCGGAGGCACTGTGAAGGGATATTGTCTGCTGAACTTGTACGCCAAATAGCCAACAGTGGGAGGTATTTTCGGTATAGGTATACCCGTGGAAACAAGACCATGTGGGTTGAAAAAGTATCGTCAGGGTATTTTGCTCATATCATCCAGCCCGATACTTGTACTGAGCAGATGGGAGAACTAGGGATTGGTCTCTTTACTTGGAAAGTTTGCAATATGGTGATGTTATATTTTGTCCCCTATGTTCTCCCAGATGATGCCTATTTCATATGTGGGAGGAAGGCGTACAAGTGGCTTGCCCCGAGCTCAGAGGGATTGTGTTATATTGGGAGAGTACTACCGGAGGTCATGACCATAACCCATGATAAAATGAAAGACGTTTACCACCGTGCTCAGGCTCCTTATACTCATACTCACTATGAACACATCATCAAGAGACACCTCATAGATAGGGCAGAGCACGCAGCCTCTGAGTTGATCCACGAATCCACCGGGATTCAGTTCCTTCTCACATTAGACATTACCCGAACTGCCAGAGGAACTATAAATTATAGGTATATCCATGCGCTAGCGAACTTGATAGATAATATCACTGAGATGTATGACGACACCTTCAGGTACACGGGAAGGGAGTTACAAGCATACAAGAAGGAACTGATTCAGCACAGGATGGTCCTTAATTATGTCACAGCCGTGACAGGTGGGTACTGTGTTACTCTGGCAACTCAATATGGTGTGAAGTGCTGTACATATCTAACGAACAGCACTGACGACCCAACGGAGATCATCGATCAGAAGATGGACGAGATCTTGCAGTTGAAGTGGGAGTTCAGGAGGAAGCACAACCTTACCTTAGCGACTGTGAGTAATGAACTGACTGGCTGGGTCTCATGGTTGAACCCACGCAAATGGTTCTCAGGTTTAGGAGAGTGGGCTCAAAATGTCATTAAGAGTGTGGTTAAGTTTCTCCTTTGTATCCTGGGAGTCGTCATAATTATTGGTTCGATATTTAGGTGTTCAAATTCTAATGCGGTGCAAGCACGGCACAAATTTGATGAGTCTAAGGAGCGAGGGCGCTGTTATAGCAGCAGATTTAATTTACGACCCATCCATAGAGACAGTGTTATGATAAGGATTGCAAATGAATTTCATGGCCTGTTTCTTTCACCCGTTTTTCTTTGTCTCCCCCTCTGCCCAGATACATCCAACCGGAAAAGACGTCAGCCATACCCAAAATGTTTATGTGAATGTATTTGTATATATGTGTCTTATCTTCAGGTGATATCCACATATACTAGCACTCACGTATGTTCCCCCTCCATGTATCATCAACTAAATGTGCACCCCATTTGTTGGAACAAGAAGCCGAAAAGAGCTTGGTAGTGTTTGTTGGCCCATTTACAGACCCTTAATACGGGATGAGAAGGATTTAATGTATACTTCGCAATACCTCGAAGCTGAACATATACGGCACGATGATACATGCCCCTCAGACATGGATTCATACATACATGCTTTTTACTATTCCACTAGGCTATACATTTTTCCACCTACAACTCTCCCCGATCATCCAAGCTTTTGTATATATTGTATAGGTAATATTTTTTTCCTGTTTATTGATTAGTTAGTGGCAGTTATTGATGACTGCCAAAGAGTGGACTGTCGAAGTCAGAAAATATTACAGCACACACATTACGTACAAACACCACATAGATGGCCTCCGTGTGCGTACGTATTCAGCCGTGCGTGCACATATTCGCAATTTGCGTATGGTCGCTTCCGCGGTCCTGCGCATTAGAGCGTGGTATGAGTAATCACAGTGGAGTTTGTACTCGCATGGAAAAGCCACAAAAGACATATCATATATCTAATCCATATATTGCATAAATCCCCCACTGTCTGCTTCCTCTTCTAATATCATGAAGATCGGTCACACATAAATTAAACTCCCAGAAACACAAATACAATGGCCTTATTTACACAAAGCTTTAAAATTCTATGAAGAAGGCAAACTCCTTTGTTTACTCCTATTATCCTAGGGTAGCCTCGTTTCTATCGAAAACAATAAGTACTGGATTGTCATTGTCTTGTCTGAAGACAAGACAAACAAAAAGACAATACCCAGGAATCTAGGCTGAGGAGAAACTCAATTAGCAATAGCTAAAAAAATACAAACCAGACATTTAGAAATCTGAGGTAATAACATTCATAGTCTAAACTATTGGAGATGTATATATTTGTATATATATATATATATGAGTATATGGATATATGTGGATATATGTATATCTTGAGGATGGAAATAGATAATCATATCATGTGTGGGATCATATTGTTCAGAGTCACGTAAACATTAATCTGGTGGGAATAAGAATATTATCATATATTACCACCTTAAATTATTAATAATACCAAAATTTATATATGATTAATGTGATGGGTTTAACTGGTCATGGGGCGGGAACTCAGATGCAAACAACAGAAATCACATCTCAAGTCTTAGCCATCGCCTACTTCTTGAGCTAACCAATGATCCCCGAACCAATGGAAGAAGAGCACACAGTGTCTATTGTATTATGTTTTGATCTACTGTATAAAGAGCCAGCTGCATGCCAGGTCACTATCACAGACTCTAAAGGTTATCTATCCAGATGACTGAGGACCAGACTGGGAAGCGCAGGCGAAAAACCAAACACGTATGTACCATTTACTGTAGCCATTATTCTTTTGTATTGTATTGCTTTGTTATTGTAACCCCCTTTCAGTAATAATATGTTTTGGTGTCGGAACCCGGCATTTTAAATACAAACTGGTGTCGTGTTTTCTTTCCCTGCTAAGGTATTAGAGTATATTTTCAGCCACTTGGGCTGCTGCATTGTGCTAACAGCGTATAGACCTGTGTACGCAAACTGTGTAGTCACTACCCCCTTTAGGCGTACGTACGCAGAGTGCGTGCACTGTGCAACTTTGTGTATGTAAGGTTTGTGAATAATATAAAGGTGAAAGGTTAATTATAGCAGCCACAGCGGATCCATTTAAAGTGTATGAAATGTCTTTTTAAAGTGTTGCTTTTAGTCCTGTACGTAAACCAGCGTTTACAGCACCGCCGTCTACTAGATCTATTTTGCTGCAGATTAAGTCCCGATAGTGCCACTTGCATACCTGAACTGTATCTGTGTATGTGTACATATATATATATATTTACACATATATAACACACATATATACATACACAAACATATAATCAAACACACATACATACATACATACATACATACAGTGCATACACAAGCACAAAGAAACCCACATACATACTGTACATACCATACAAATACACACAGAAACATAGATTTAAAACTTACATATACAGTACACAGTGGGCTGGAAGCAGAGGGGCGGACATATGAGGACGGAGGGAGTCCCCGGCCCCCGGGACATTCGTGACTGTAAGCAGAGAGCTGCATACTTAGCTCTCTGTGGTTGCTGCAGCTCTGCACCCGCAATCGCAGCCGCAGCTATTTTGCTGAGACGGAGACACAGCTGTCTCCGTCTCAAAAAGATAACTCTGCTCATCGGGGGAGGGGGGGTTTCCAGGTACTCGGACCCCCCCCCCCCCTGCGTGCGCCACTGTGAGAACATTCATTTATGTACTGCTTTTAAGGTTCCACTACAGCATCTCAGTGGGATTGGTCTGGATCTAGAATTGATCATTGTAAAACTTTAATACTTTTTTAGCCATTAGGCTATAGATTTGCTTATGTGCTTATGATCATTGTCCTGTTACAAGATCCAATTTCAAACACGCTTCAGTAGTCTTATGGACTTACCTTTTTACTTTAGACCACAGGTTCTCAAACTCGGTCCTCAGACCCTACACAGTTCATATTTTCCAGGTCACCTGTGGATTTTAAAATGTGACAGTTGGTGATATACAGTTCACCTGCCAGGTGTCATAGAAAACATGAACTGTGCCGTGTCCTAAGGACCAGGTTTAAGAACCACTGCTCTAGAGTACTATAAAGAGAACTCATGTTGGACTCAATAATTGTAGGCATGCAAGTGCTGTTGCTACAAAATAAAAATCTGAATCATTAGCTTCCACCTTGCTCCCGTTGGAGAAAGAGCGCTATATAAATAAAATAGTAATTATTATTATTATTAGTTGATATGAGGTTATTCAGATTATATGTTGTATTTAGATTTTTCAAAATATGTCAATGAGCATCAAACAACTTCACTTTGGTCTCATTTGTCCTGAGGATATTGGGCCTAATGCACGTTTGTACAATGGCAATGGCCGATGTTCACGCAATGGGTCGATTATCTGCAAACTGCATGTGCTGTAATTGAAATGCGCATGCGTGTGGTAGCCACTGCAATCCCACTCAACCGAGAACTTTGTTGGCAGGAAAAGGCCATTTGGAGGTGTTAACAGAGAGTGGTTGGGAAAACGCAGGAGTGTCATGGCCGTTTTCGGGGCGTGTATCTTATGATGGCTGCGTGATCGTATGTGCAAATACATTGCATCGCTACTGCTGTGGTCAGTCTTCGTAGCCATAGACCAACCCTTAGCTTCAATGTTCTCAGTAATTGTATATAGTCCGCTAATGTGTATGTAATTGCAATTCAGCTTGCAATGAGTCTGGTGGGCATCTCTTTTCATTCCTGGGCGGCAGCTTTACTTCTAACATTAGGAGTTATGTAGCCTAGGGAATCGCAATTCAAATTGCATTTGTGTACAAACATGATTAAGGTCCATTGTTCCGTAAGTTATGTGTTTCCTCCAGATACAGCTTTTCAGACGTGTGATATTGTGGAGAGGGAATGCTTTTCTCTTGGCTACAGAATGGCATTCCGTTATTTTCTGAGAAAGCCTGTTGAACCTTAGGTGTAGCTCTTGGGTTATGTGTGGTATATATCACATCAGTAACACCATGATGGAAAGGTGTAAAGAAGAATGGTTTAAACTAAATAATGCTAAACCTAACGTCTCAGAATCAGGGAAGAATTAGAAGCTAAAAGGAGGATGGGTATTGTAGTAAAACATGCTTCAAAATCAAACATGAAGTACTTACAGTAACAAAAGAATATGTTGTAAATAACCTTCAAACCTTCACAGTTTCCAGAATTTAATATGACTGAAATCCATAGGGAAATCTCAGACATGCAGCACACCCGAAAGGCATAATAATATTAGACCTATACGAACTTGCTAGGAAGAGTAAAATCATTCCTAAATCAAAAACAGAAAAAAAATAGCTGGCTGCAAGAGATGTTTGGGAGCTGTGATGCCAAAGGAGATATTAAATAATCAGAATCAGCTTTATTGGCCAGGTATACTTGTGTATACTAGGAATTTGCCTTCGGTTTGCTATACAACAGCCAAGTAGGTAACAGATAACCAGGTGGGGGTGGGGGCAAGTAAAGTCATACAGATAGGCATACCTTAGGGACACAAGTTAGTTACATGTACGTCAAGCCAGCATAGGCGTGCGCAGCACATTTTATTAGGGGGTGCAGCGTCGGAGGGGTGTGTCTAGCACCGCCTTTTGGGCGTGTCTAGCACCATATATTGACGGTCAACGCAATATAAAATATCCACCCTTGTATCAATCCTAATAAAGCAGATACATTGTCAGATGTTGTGGTGTGCACCAAACAAACACCCCTGATGGCACTCACTGCAATTACACTGCTCCTCCTCAGCCTGGTCTGGCTCCCCCTCTCTTTCCCCTGCAAGCTCCTGCAGCTTACTTACAAGTCAGTCACTCACTGACACTGACAGTCACAGACTAGTACTGCTGCTGCTGGAAAAACGAGTGACGTGTCAATGTTGCTGCCGACCGCCTGCCAGTATTGAATTTGTCTTCCTAAGAGGAACGCTGGCTGCATGCTGTTCCTCATCAGTGGCTGGCATTGGCATAGCATAGAAGAGAGGTGGGTGTGTGGCGGGTGGGCGTGCGAGCAGCATGACGTAATCACATCACATCACGCTGTTTTTGTACATGGAGGTGGAGCCGGGAGTTTAAAAGCCGGTGGCAGTGGCACCCTTGATTAACCCAGGCGTCTGGTCAGTAATGCAGTCCTGTCAGGGTGCAGCGCAGAGGGGACAGTAATCAGCCTACTCGGCGATTGCTGCATCAGGCATGTGAGATCGGGGTGCCAGACATTAGGGGGTGCCTGTGCGCACCAGTCACCCCCCCTGTACACACCTATGCAACTCAGTCAATCTTCAGGAGTTCATCAGGCTGACCGCTTGGGGGAAGAAACTTTTGAGGCTTCTGGTGGACCTGGCGGGGACAGCCCTGTAACGCCTGCCTGAAGGAAGCAAGTTAAACATGCTGTGGCCAGGGTGTAATTGGTCTTTTACTATCTTTGTTGCCCGCTTTTAAGCTCTGGACATGTACAGGTCCTGGACTGAGGGAATGTCGGCCCCGATGATCTTCTCTGCGGTTCTGACCACCTCTTGGAGCCTGCATCTGTCCCTCACGCTGGCGGAGTTGTACCATACCAGTATCGAGGAGCACAGTACCGACTCCACAATCGCGGAGTAGAAGAGGAACAGAAGCTTCTGTGGGATGTTGAACTTCCTTAGTTGTCTGAGGAAGAACAACCTCTGCTACGCTTTCCCGACAGTGGCGTCAGCGTTGGACCCCCTTTAAGGTCGACAGTTTTGAGGGGGTTGAGCGCAAGGTTGTTGTGGATGCACCACTGGGCCAACTGGTCCACTTCCCGTCTATAGGCTGATTCATCCCCGTCCTTGATGAGGCCGATGACAGTGGTGTCATTGGCGAATTTGATGATCTTTACTGATTGCGCCTGTGAGGTACAGTCATTTGTGTACAGGGAGAAGAGCAGGAGTGAGAGGACACAGCCCTGAGGGGCCCCTGTACTAATGGACCGCACTTGAGAGGTGAATTCCCCCGCTTTCACAACCTGTGTTCTGTCTGTCAGGAAGTCTACTATACAGGAACAGGTAGCTTCTGGGACCCCTAGGCGAAGTAATTTGGGGTGGAGGATGCTGGGGACAATTGTATTGAAGGCCGAGCTGAAATCGACAAACAGGACCCTCGCGTAGGTACCGGGAATATATATGTGCTGTAGAATGTAGTGCAGGCCCAGGTTGACTGCATCCTTGACACACCGATTCGATCGATAGGCAAACTGTAGGGGGTCCAGTTGGGGGGCAGTCACAGTTTTCAGGTGATTCAAAACCAATTGCTCTAACGTTTTCATGACCACAGACGTCAGTGCTATCGGCCTGTAATCGTTCAGGTTCGTGATAGAGGGTTTCTTGGGGACCGGGACGATAGTAGACCTTTTGAGGCAGGAAGGGACTTTCTGTAGCTCCAGCAATTTGTTGAAGATCTTGGTGAATATGGGGGCGAGCTGACCCGCACATGCTCTTAGGGCAGATGGTGACACTCCATCAGGACCTGGAGCTTTCCTGGGTTTGGCCCTTTTGAACAATGCCTCCACCTCTTCTTGGGCGACTTGCAGTGCCTGGAGTTGGCCGTCGGTGTTTGGGACATCGTAGAGGTGATTGTTTGGCTTGCACGGGACTTCTTTTGCAATAAAAGTGGTTCAGTTCGTCTGCTAGATCTTGGTGCATGGTGGTGGACTTTGATGTTTTCTTGTAGTTGGTTATGGATTGCATTCCTTTCCATACAGATACGGGGTCATTGGTGGAGAGATCATTTGTCAGCTTGTCCGAGAACCACTTTTTTGCTAGCCTGATTCCTTTAGTCAGAGAGAATAACAGACACGGTGCCTCAACGTGTGCACCTTCTACAGTACATTCACTATTTCATTTTCTACTATATGTTAAATTCAACAAATAAATATAAAGTGTCTGATTCTGAGTTGGATGCATAAAATGTGGTCAAACAAAAACCCCCAAACATTTAGCATACAGCAGGGCCGTAACTACGTGTGTGCCAGGTGTGCCTGGCACACAGCGCAGTTGCCGAGGACGCAATGGCCAGCGGCATGTAATGAGTCAAATTGACTCATTACATGCCGCCTCTGCTGTGTGCGCCGCCGCCGCGCTGTGGAGGAGAGAGCAGCACAGGGCAGCGGAGAAGGAGGAGGAGGGAGGGGGACTGGAGCCGCAGCAGCACAACAATGTAATTGGTAGTAAGCGCCGCTGCAGCAGTCCCCTCTCCTTCCGTATTGGCTGCCCGGCGCTGCTGTGGATGCTGGGATGCGGTTCCAGCATCCACAGCAGCGCCGGGCAGCCAATACGGAAGGAGAGGGGACAGCTGCAGCAGTGCTTACTACCAATGAAATAGTGCTGCTGTGGCTCCAGTCCCCCTCCCTCCTCCTCCTTCTCCCCTGCCTCCAGAGCTGCCAGCACAAGGATCCTGACTGCCAGCGGGAGAGATGGTAAGTATATCTCTCTCTCTCTGTCTCTCTCGCTCTCTCTGTCTCTCTCTCTATCTTGTCTGCCTTTATGTGTAAAAAGGGGGACTGTGCCTGCCGCAATTTGTAAAAAGGGGGACTGGCTGCCGTTATGTGTAAAAAGGGGGACTGTACCTGCTGCAATGTGTAAAAAGGGGGACTGTGCCTGCCGCAATGTGTAAAAAGGGGGACTGGCTGCCATTATGTGTAAAAAGGGGGTCTGTGCCTGCCGCAATGTGTAAAAAGGGGGACTGGCTGCCGTTATGTGTAAAAAGGGGGACGCTGTCTGCCGCAATGTGTAAAAAGGGGGACTGGCTGCCGTTATGTGTAAAAAGGGGGACGCTGTCTGCCGCAATGTGTAAAAAGGGGGACTGGCTGCCGTTACGTGTAAAAAGGGGGACTGTGCCTGTCGCAATGTGTAAAAAGGGGGACTGGCTGCCGTTATGTGTAAAAAGGGGGACTGTGCCTGCCGCAATGTGTAAAAAGGGGGACTGGCTGCCGTTATGTGTAAAAATGGGGACTGTGCCTGCCGTAATGTGTAAAAAGGGGACGCTGTCTGCCGTAATGTGTAAAAAGGGGGACTGTCTGCTGTAATGTGTAAAAAGGGGGACGCTGTCTGCCGTAATGTGTAAAAGGGGCTCTACCTAGTGTAGTGGCGCTACTGTGCAGCGTAATTTGAATAATGGAGACTACTGTGCACCGTAGTATGGATTGGTATTATTTTGTGGCCACGCCCCTCCCCCATGAAGCCACGCCCCTATATACTTTTTGCGCGCCTGCGGCGCGCACTGCCCCTATCTTTCATGGGGGGGGCGCGCCAATGCTGTTTCTTGCACACAGCGCTAAAATGCCTAGTTACGGCACTTGCATACAGTCGGTTATGACAGTCATACTGTATATGCGGCAGTTTTATGCTGGAACAGAACAGTGGTATATCACCAGAAAAAAAATAAGATTTTACTCACCGGTAAATCTATTTCTCGTAGTCCGTAGTGGATGCTGGGGACTCCATAAGGATCATGGGGAATAGCGGGCTCTGCAGGAGACTTGGCACTCTAAAGAAAGATTTAGTACTATCTGGTGTGCACTGGCTCCTCCCTCTATGCCCCTCCTCCAGACCTCAGTTAAGGAAACTGTGCCCGGAAGAGCAGACATTATAAGGAAAGGATTTTGGAATCTCGGGTAAGACTCATACCAGCCACACCAATCACACCGTATAACTTGTGATACACTTATCCAGTCAACAGTATGAACAACAACAGGGCATCAACAATGGATGCCAACATCACATAACCCATTATTAAGCAATAACTATGTACACGTATTGCAGAAAGTCCGCACTTGGGACGGGCGCCCAGCATCCACTACGGACTACAAGAAATAGATTTACCGGTGAGTAAAATCTTATTTTCTCTGACGTCCTAGTGGATGCTGGGGACTCCGTAAGGATCATGGGGATTATACCAAAGCTCCCAAACGGGCGGGAGAGTGCGGATGTCTCTGCAGCACCGAATGGGCAAACTCAAGGTCCTCCTCAGCCAGGGTATCAAACTTGTAGAATTTTGCAAATGTGTTTGAACCCGACCAAGTAGCAGCTCGGCAAAGCTGTAATGCCGAGACCCCTCGGGCAGCCGCCCAAGAAGAGCCCACCTTCCTTGTGGAATGGGCTTTCACTGATTTTGGATGCGGCAATCCAGCCGCAGAATGAGCCTGCTGAATCGTGTTACAGATCCAGTGGGCAACGGTTTGCTTTGAAGCAGGAGCACCCAACTTGTTGGGGGCATATAGGATAAACAGCGAGTCAGTTTTCCTGACTCCAGCCGTTCTGGCTACATAAACCTTCAAAGCCCTGACTACATCTAGTAACCTGGAATCCTCCAAGTCACGAGTAGCCGCAGGCACTACAATAGGTTGGTTCAAATGAAAAGATGACACCACCTTTGGCAGAAATTGGGGACGAGTCCACAATTCTGCCCTGTCCATATGAAAAACCAGATAGGGGCTTTTACATGACAAAGCCGCCAATTCTGACACACGCCTAGCCAAAGCTAAAGCCAATAGCATGACCACCTTCCACGTGAGATACTTTAGCTCCATGGTCTTAAGTGGTTCAAACCAGTGAGATTTTAGGAAACCCAACACCACGTTGAGATCCCAAGGTGCCACTGGTGGCACAAAAGGGGGCTGAATATGCAGCACTCCCTTAACAAACGTCTGTACTTCAGGAAGAGACGCCAGTTCCTTTTGAAAGAAAATGGATAGGGCCGAAATCTGGACCTTTATGGATCCCAACTTCAAGCCCATAGTCACTCCAGACTGTAGAAAGTGCAGATATCTGCCCAGTTGGAATTCCTCTGTAGGGGCCTTCCTGGCCTCACACCAAGCAACATATTTTCGCCATATGCGGTGATAATGCTTTGCTGTCACGTCCTTCCTAGCCTTTATCAGCGTAGGAATAACATCCTCCGGAATGCCTTTTTCCGCTAGGATCCGGCGTTCAACCGCCATGCCGTCAAACGCAGCCGCGGTAAGTCTTGGAACAGGCAGGGCCCCTGTTGCAACAGGTCCTGTCTGAGAGGCAGAGGCCATGGGTGCTCTGTGAGCATTTCTTGCAATTCCGGGTACCAAGGCCTTCTTGGCCAATCCGGAACAATGAGTATTGTTCTCACTCCTCTTCTTCTTATGATTCTCAGCACCTTGGGTATGAGAGGAAGAGGAGGGAACACATAGACCGACTGGAACACCCACGGTGTTACCAGGGCGTCCACAGCTATCGCCTGAGGGTCTCTTGACCTGGCGCAATACCGTTGCAGCTTTTTGTTGAGACGGGACGCCATCATGTCTACCTGTGGCAGTTCCCATCAATTTGTAATCTGAATGAAGACTTCGTGATGAAGTCCCCACTCTCCCGGGTGAAGGTCGTGCCTCCTGAGGAAGTCTGCTTCCCAGTTGTCCACCCCCGGAATGAACACTGCTGACAGTGCTTGTACGTGATTCTCCGCCCACCGAAGAATCCTGGTGGCTTCCGCCATCGCGACTCTGCTTCT
This sequence comes from Pseudophryne corroboree, assembly GCF_028390025.1. Taxonomy (NCBI): domain Eukaryota; kingdom Metazoa; phylum Chordata; class Amphibia; order Anura; family Myobatrachidae; genus Pseudophryne; species Pseudophryne corroboree. The sequence goes on along the minus strand of NC_086447.1, from coordinate 374,172,700 downwards.
TGTGCCGCCCTGGCGGTTTACATGAGCCACCGCGGTGATGTTGTCTGACTGAATCAGCACCGGTTGGTTGCGAAGCAGGGGCTCCGCTTGACTCAGGGCGTTGAATATGTGTTACGCACACCAGTGCTAACAGGAGTATACCGGTGTATGAACAGAGAGGGAAGCGAAGCAAACGAACTCACAGACAGTATAACATAACATACACAGGAGGTGATGGAATAACTAATAAACACAAAGTGAACGGAGAAGCCCAAAGGCTCAGGAATTGGGTGTCTCCCTAGTGTCAGGAATGCTCAGATGGAATAGAGCGGACAATGAAGCGATGTGTAGTGATTTAACATGTGGAGCACCTGAAATTATGTTGCTAAGAGCAACAGAAAAAACCCCAAAGGGTTACCAACGGGTGTGGGAATAAACTCCTTGGTCAGAGATAGAAATATAGACACAAGGAGAGTATCCACAATCCTAACCCCCACTTGCAGGGCACAGGTTCAGCTTACTGCCACTAAACTGACACCTGGACGCCCTGCACAGCGAGGGAGGATTAAGCAAGCAGGTCAGAGTACATCCGCAAACCTGCTGGGTTCACAGAATAGCAAAAGAACCCCAGCAGGTCAAACAACTGACTCCAGTCTTACTGCTAGGTCCGGATTGGCAGAATGAAGTACCGAATCCCAAGGCCTATTCGCAGTAAGCAACAAGTAAATACAAAGTCACACAGTACTAGCTAACTCTCTGGAACTGACTAACAAACAAAGATTCAGCAGCATTTGCCTAGCCTGAGAGGATGGTTTATATAGCAGGTGCTGTCCACGCCCCACTCAGACCTCACAGACTGTGAGCACAAAACCAGCGCCGGATTCCCTGCCGTGCACAGAGCCTGTAACCACTACATAGTAAAAACCCGGACCGGAGTATCAGCTGCGCTCAGGTTACTTCGCTAACACTTGCCTCCCGGTTGCCATGGCGACGTGGCAGCACAGAGCAGGAGATCCTAACAGTATGGCCCTTAGTTCCAGGATATTTATGTGCAGACAAGCCTCCTGACTTGACCACAACCCTTGGAAGTTTCTTCCCTGAGTGACTGCCCCCCACCCTCGGAGGCTCGCATCCGTGGTCACCAGGACCCAGTCCTGTATGCCGAACCTGCGGCCCTCGAGAAGGTGAGCACTCTGTAGCCACCACAGAAGAGACACCCTGGCCCTGGGGGACAGGGTGATCAGCCGATGCATCTGAAGATGCGATCCGGACCATTTGTCCAACAGATCCCATTGAAAGATCCTCGCATGGAACCTGCCGAAGGGAATGGCTACGTACGATGCCACCATCTTTCCCAGGACTCGCGTGCAGTGATGCACCGACACCTGTTTCGGTTTTAAGAGGTCTCTGACTAGAGTCACAAGCTCTTGAGCCTTCTCCGTCGGGAGAAACACCTTCTTCTGGTCTGTGTCCAGAATCATGCCCAGAAAGGGCAGACGCGTCGTAGGAATCAGCTGCGACTTTGGGATATTCAGAATCCAGCCATGCTGTTGCAACACTTCCTGAGAGTGCGCTACGCTGATCTGCAACTGCTCCCTCGACCTCGCCTTTATGAGGAGATCGTCCAAGTATGGGATAACTGTGACTCCTTGCTTTCTCAGGATCACCATCATTTCTGCCATTACCTTGGTAAATATTCTCGGTGCCGTGGAGAGCCCAAACGGCAACGTCTGGAATTGGTAATGACAGTCCTGTACCACAAATCTGAGGTACTCCTGATGAGGCGGATAAATGGGGATATGCAAGTAAGCATCCTTGATGTCCAGAGACACCATAAAATCCCCCTCTTCCAGGCTTGCAATGACCGCTCTGAGCGATTCCATTTTGAACTTGAATCTTTTCAGATAAATGTTCAGGGACTTTAAATTTAATAAAGGTCTGACCGAACCGTCCGGTTTCGGTACCACAAACATTGTGGAATAGTATCCCTTCCCCTGTTGAAGAAGGGGAACCTTTACCACCACCTGCTGGAGAAATAGCTTGTGAATTGCCGCTACCACTACTTCCCTTTCTATGGGGGAAGCTGGCAGGGCCGATTTTAGGTAACGTTGAGGGGGCATCACCTCGAATTCCAGCTTGTATCCCTGAGACACAATCTGTATAGCCCAGGGATCCACCTGTGAGCGAACCCACTGGTGGCTGAAATGTCGGAGACGCGCCCCCACCGCTCCTGGCTCCACCCGTGGAGCCCCAGCATCATGCGGTGGATTTAGTGGAAGCCGGGGAGGACTTCTGTTCCTGGGAACTAGCTGTAAGGTGCAGCTTCTTCCCTCTACCCCTGCCTCTAGCAAGAAAGGAAGCACCTCTGACCTTCTTGCTTCTTTGTGCGCAAAAGGACTGCATTTGGTAATACGGTGCTTTCTTCGGTTGTGAGGGAATATATGGCAAAAAGTTTGACTTCCCAGCAGTAGCTGTGGAAACCAGGTCCGAGAGACCGTCCCCAAACAATTCCTCACCCTTGTAAGGTAACACCTCCATGTGTTTTTTGGAGTCTGCATCACCTGTCCATTGCCAAGTCCACAGGACCCTCCTGGCAGAAATTGACATTGCATTAATTCTAGAGCCCAGTAGGCAAATGTCCCTCTGGGCATCCCTCATATATAGGACAGTGTCTTTTATATGCCCCAGGGTCAGCATAATGGCATCCCTGTCTAAGGTATCCATTTCCTCAGACAGATTATCTGTCCACGCTGCTACAGCACTACACATCCATGCCGGCGCAATTGCCGGCCTCAGTAGAGTCCCTGAATGTGTATAAACAGATTTCAGGAAACTTTCCTGCTTTCTATCTGCAGGTTCCTTTAGGGTGGCCGTATCCTGCGACGGCAGGGCCAACTTCTTAGATAAGCGTGTGAGAGCTTTATCTACCCTAGGGGAGGATTCCCAGCGCACCCTGTCCTCTGGCGGGAAAGGGTATGCCATAAGTAACCTTTTGGAAATCAGGACTTTCTTATCTGGGGAATTCCACGCTCTTTCACATAACTCATTTAACTCATGTGAAGGGGGAAAAGTCACCTCTTGCTTTTTCTCCCCATACATATAAACCCTCTTGTCAGGGACAGGGTTTACCTCTGATATGTGTAAAACATCCTTCATCGCTATAATCATGTAACGTATAGCTTTTGTCATTTTTGGTTGCAATTTTGCATCATCGTCGTCGACACTGGAGTCAGAATCCGTGTCGACATCTGTGTCAACCATTTTGGATAGTGGGCGCTTTTGAGACCCTGAGGGCCTCTGCGCTGTAGGATCAGGCATGGGTTGAGACCCTGACTGGCCCGAGGTATCAGCTTTATCCAACCTTTTATGTAATGAGTTTACATTATCATTTAACACCTTCCACATATCCATCCAATCAGGTGTCGGCACCGTCGGCGGCGACACGTCAGTCAACTGCACTTGCTCTGCCTCCACATAGCCCTCTTCGTCAAACATGTCGACACACGCGTACCGACACACCACACACACAGGGGAAGCTCTAAATGAGGACAGGACCCCCACAAGGCCTTTTTGAGAGACAGAGAGAGTATGCCAGCACACACCCCAGCGCTATATAACCCAGGGATTACACAGTAACTTAGTGTTTACCCAGTAGCTGCTGTATTATGATTAATGCGCCTAAATTTATGTGCCCCCCCTCTCTTTTGTACCCTTCTGATTCTGCAGGGGAGAGCCTGGGGAGCTTCCTCTCAGCTGAGCTGTGGAAGGAAAATGGCGCTGGTGAGTGCTGAGGAAGAAGGCCCCGCCCCCTCAGCGGCGGGCTTCTGTCCCGCGATTTCTTGTAAAATAAATGGCGGGGGCTCATACATATAACAGTGTGCCACTGTCTATATGCAGCTTTCGCCAGGAGGTATCAATTGCTGCCCAGGGCGCCCCCCCCCCCCCCCTGCGCCCTGCACCCTACAGTGACCGGATTGTGTGGGTTAGTGTGGGCGCAATGGCGCACAGCTGTAGTGCTGTGCGCTACCTCATGTGAAGACAGGAGTCTTCTGCCGCCGATTTCGATGTCTTCTCCGCTTCTGCCGGCTTCTGTCTTCTGGCTCTGCGAGGGGGACGGCGGCGCGGCTCCGGGAACGGACAACAAGGTCAGGTCCTGTGTTCGATCCCTCTGGAGCTAATGGTGTCCAGTAGCCTAAGAAGCGCAACCTAGCCGCAGTTAGTAGGTTTGCTTCTCTCCCCTCAGTCCCACGTAGCAGAGAGTCTGAAAATGAAAAAACCTAACTAAAATACTTTCTTATTAGCAAGCTCAGGAGAGCTCACTAAAAGCACCCAGCTCTGTCCGGGCACAGATTCTTACTGGGGTCTGGAGGAGGGGCATAGAGGGAGGAGCCAGTGCACACCAGAGAGTACTAAATCTTTCTTTAGAGTGCCCAGTCTCCTGCGGAGCCCGCTATTCCCCATGGTCCTTACGGAGTCCCCAGCATCCACTAGGACGTCAGAGAAATTAGTAATATATACATACTTCCCAACTGTCCTGATTTTCGCGGGACAGTTTCTTTTTTTTGGGACTGTCCCATCCGCGGGCCGCAGTGTCCCGCGGTGGTGAAGGGGCAGCTGGGAGGCTCCTGTCATCGCTGCTCTGCTGTAGAGCAGCGTTGAATAGATGCTGTGCGCACAGGAGACAGAGGGACAGGGGCCATGGCCAGCAGTTCACAGAGTGCTGGCCATGCCCCCACTGTGACAAAAACTGGAGGCATGGCAGGCTGCCACGGCATTGCTGCAAAGCCACGCCCCCTTTCAGCGAGGCCACGCTTCTTATCTATTACAAGTCGGGAGGTATGCTATATGCACCTTGTTTACACAGATGTATCTTGACAGTGGCCCTCATTCAGCTTCAGCTTTGCTATTTTATCAAAACCTCAACTGGCTGCGATCGCATGCCGGGGGCCGACCAGCACAGGGCAAGGTCACCCAGCATGCAAGTACCAGGCAGCATTCCGATTGCTGATTTGTGGATGCCTCCACCTCTGCAGCCTGACTGCGATGGAAGGTGCAGGGCAGCCATTTTTCGGGTTGCAGCGGCCGCTTGTGACATCACGCTGTCGCCCTGAACCCGCCCCATTTCCAGTGCAACATCCGCTGAACGCCACGTCGCCGCTCCCGCAATGCCACATTGCCGCCCCATACCGTCCCGCGAACGCCTCTGCCTGTCAAGCAGGCAGAGGTGTTTGCATAAGTGAGATGTGATCACATCTCCCCATGTGCGCAAGTGCAGTGTGGTTCCTGTGCATTTGCACTACGGCGGCACATGGGAAAATGCGATTGCATCTAAATTCTGTGTGCTGCTGAATATTCCAGTGTTAATAGTAAATATCACAACTTCTGTACACAATGGGGGCAATTCAGAGATGGACAGTCTCGAAAAAATTGCAAATGGGCACTTTTCGGCTACCTGCGCGTGTGCTGTGGCCACATTGCCCATACATGGGCTTTCATTATGCGATTGCATCCCAGAAGAATGCGATTGCAAAATTATTGACATGCAGTGGGCATTCGGGGTGGTGACGCAGCATTGGAGGGAGTGGAGCAGGGAACACAGGCATGTCATAGCCGTTTTTGGGGCGTCCCGATGACACCGTCTGCGTTTCTGCGATTGGAAACACGATAGCAGTGCACCTGCATACGCAGCCTAGCATACAACTAATAAGTAGATAATAATAAATGTCTCCTCCAGTGCTGGAGTAGTTATAATCCTTATGGGAGGCAGAGCCGTAACTAGCTATGGGCGAAAGGTGCATTGTACACAGCGCAATGCGCTGTGAGGCGTAAAAATCTCCACTGGCACCCGCCGGGCCACCCCACACTACTGCCCGCCCTCCATTGCTGAGGAGCATGGTGTGGTCTACCAGGTGCCGTGCTCTACATAACTCTTCTCCTCCCCCACCCCAGACTTGGCTGCACTGCTCACCAGCATTACTAAGTGGACTCGGAGTGGAGCCTGGAGGATGAGGACTGTGTCACCCGGCAGCAGCTGATCTTGGGGGAGGAGGCTGAGCATGCTCTTCACCAATCCCTTCTCCCCAAACCTGGGCGTGATGTCAGATCATGTGCGCCAACGCAGTGTTCAGCACCTGACATGGGGAGCTGCAGCTGCCGAAGAGCTGGGGAAGGTGAAAAAGAAGGATGGAGCAGGGACCCGTGCACCAGCGCTTGTCAGCACTGCACTCCTCACTCCAGTTGTCAGATTCACAGGAGCGCACACCACCACAGGGTAGGGACTTATTACAACCCCCTCATCCCCCCTCACTGGTGGGCCTCTCACTTGCTCTCACCATAGCGCTCCCCTCTATATGCCGCTCACCTCTATACCAAGCCCTACCTCCATTTTACTCTCACCTGCTCTCTCCCTAGCCCTCCCCCCATGTTACTCTCACCTGCTCTCTCCCTAGCCCTCCCCCATGTTACTCTCACCTGCTCTCTCCCTAGCCCTCCCCCCATGTTACTGTCACCTGCTCTAACCCTAGCCCTCCCTGCATTCCTCTCACTTGCTCTCTACCTAGCCCTCCCCCTGTGTTCCTCTCACCTGCTCTCTCCCTAGCCCTCCCACCTGCTCTCTCCCTAGCCCTCCCCCTGCGTCCTCTCACCTGCTCTCTCCCTAGCCCTCCCCCTATGTTCCTCTCACCTGCTCTCTCCCTAGCCCTCCCCCCACGTTCCTCTCACCTGCTCTCTCCCTAGCCCTCCCCCTGCGTCCTCTCACCTGCTCTCTCCCTAGCCCTCCCCCTACGTTCCTCTCACCTGCTCTCTCCCTAGCCCTCCCCCTGCGTTCCTCTCACCAGCTCTCTCCTTAGCCCTCCCTCTGCGTTCCTCTCACCTGCTCTCTCCCTAGCCCTCCCCCTGCGTTCCTCTCACCAGCTCTCTCCTTAGCCCTCCCTCTGCGTTCCTCTCACCTGCTCTCTCCCTAGCCCTCCCCCTGCATCCTCTCACCTGCTCTCTCCCTAGCCCTCCCCCTATGTTCCTCTCACCTGCTCTCTCCCTAGCCCTCCCCCTACGTTCCTCTCACCTGCTCTCTCCCTAGCCCTCCCCCTGCGTCCTCTCACCTGCTCTCTCCCTAGCCCTCCCCCTACGTTCCTCACCTGCTCTCTCTCTAGCCCTCCCCCTGCGTTCCTCTCACCAGCTCTCTCCTTAGCCCTCCCCCTACGTTCCTCTCACCTGCTCTCTTCCTAGCCCTCCCCCTGCGTCCTCTCACCTGCTCTCTCCCTAGCCCTCCCCCCACGTTCCTCTCACCTGCTCTCTCCCTAGCCCTCCCCCTACGTTCCTCTCACCTGCTCTCTCCCTAGCCCTCCCCCTGCGTTCCTCTCACCAGCTCTCTCCTTAGCCCTCCCTCTGCGTTCCTCTCACCTGCTCTCTCCCTAGCCCTCTCCCTGCATTCCTCTCACCTGCTCTCTCCCTGCATTCCTCTCATCTGCTCTCTCTCTAGCCCTCCCCCCTGCTCTCTCTCTAGCTCTCCCCCTGCGTTCCTCTCACCTGCTCTCTCCCTAGCCCTCCCCCATGTTCCTCTCACCTGCTCTCTCTAGCCCTCCCCGCGTTCCTCACCTGCTCTCTCCCTAGCCCTCCCCCCACGTTCCTCTCACCTGCTCTCTCCCTAGCCCTCCACGCGTTCCTCTCACCTCTCCCTAGCCCTCCCCCCGCGTTCCTCTCACTTGTTCTTACCATAGCCATCCCCCCGCGTGCCCATCACCTGCCCTAACCCTAGTTTTCCCCCCGCGTTCCTCTCACCTGCTCTCTCCCTAGCCCTCCCCCCATGTACCCATCACCTGCTCTAACCCCAGCTCTCCTCACGTGTGCCTCTTACCTGCTTTCTCCCTAGCTCTCCCCCAGTGTTCCTCTCACCTGCTTTCTCCCTAGCTCTCCCCCAGTGTACTTCTAAACTGCTCTTTCCCTAGCCCTCCCCCCACATGCCCCTCACCTGCTTAACCCTAGCTCTCCCCCCTGTGTGCTGCTCACCTGCTCTTTCCCTAGCTCTCCCACAGTGTTCCTCTCACCTGCTTTCTCCCTAGCTCTCCCCCCAGTGTGCCACTCTGCTGCTGCAATGTGTAAAAAAGAGGGACTCTGCCTGCCTAATGTGCAAAAAGGGGGACTTTGGTGCCGTAATGTGTAAAAAGGGGGACTCTGCTGCCATAATGTGTAAAAAGGGGGACTCGGGGTCATTCCGAGTTGATCGTAGCTGTGCTAAATTTAGCACAGCTACGATCAGGAACACAGACATGTGGGGGGATGCCCAGCACAGGGCTAGCCTGCCCCGCATGTCAATCCCTGCCCCGATGCTGAAGTACAAAAGCACTTTTGTACTTGAAGAGTAACTCCCGGCCAGCACAGCTTTTGCGCACTGGCTGGGAGCTACTCGGCGCTGGCCGGCTCGCAGTGGCTGCGTGTGACATCACCGCCCGCACGGTCTGGCCACACCTGCGTTGGCCGGCCTGCGCCCGCAAACCCCCGTGTCGCCCCCTCCCGCCCAGCGACCGTCTCTGCCTGTCAATCAGGAGCCAGCGCATGCGCAGTTCTGACCTGATCGCTGCGCTGCGATAAACTGCAGCGAGCATTCAGGTCAGAATGACCCCCTCAGCCTGCCTATTGTGTAAAAAGGTGGACTCTGCTTCTGTAATGTGTAGAAAAGGGGGATTCTGTCTGCCTAAGTTGTAAAAAAGGTGGACTCTGCCTGCTGTTATGTGTAAAAAGGGGACTCTGCCTGCTGTAATGTGTAAAAAGGGAAACTCTGCTGCCGTATTGTGTAAAAATAGGACTCTGACTGCCGTAATGTGTAAAAAGGGAGCTCTACCTGACGTACTGTGTAAAATGGAGCTCTACCTGCCGTACTCTGTAAAAGGGACTCTGCCTGCCGTAATGTGTAAACGCGAGCTCTGCCTGCCTTATTGTGTAAAACGGAGCTCTTTGGCCACGCCCCTTCCCCATGAAGCCACGTCCCTATATATTTTTAGTGCGCCTGATCCTTACTGCTTCCTCCCGGGCCCACTCAAAATGTAAGTTTGGGGAATGCAGGGGGGGCAATGGGGTAGTGTTTGTGGTGGGGGGCCCTGCCTCATTTGTCAGTCCCGGGCCCTATCATTTCTGATGGCAGCCCTGGTTAAAATATATAGGTACAAAATCAGTCTGTACTTCTACTAGGCTAGGGAAATACTGTAAGCAGTACATGCTCACTGCTTACCCTGTTCTTCCCTCTTGATCAGGGTGCTGTGCTATGCGCGCAGCCACAGCAGCGTTATAATTTACAGTCCCCCCTCTGCCATCCATTTTGCTAAGGATAGAAATTGTGTTCCATTTTCAGAGATGGGCTAGGAGTAGACAATTACATTGTAACATGCACTCTTGACTGTTGCATTCTGTATACAAGGGGGTGATTTAAGATCCTGCAGGGTGCACTGAAAAAGGGCAGGGTGCTTTTTCACATTTCAAAAATGGGCAGGGTGCGACACCCTGCTGAAACAGCCTAGAAGGAACACTAGGAAAAGCCGGAAATCAAGTAAAGTATATTGGAAAAGCCGGAAACCATAGTAAATGCATTGAAAGAGCCGGAAACTATGTAAAGTGTATTGGAAAAGCCAGAAATCATGTAAAGTGTATTTAAAAAGCTGGAAATCATAGTAAATACATTGAAAAAGCCAGCAACCATCTACTGCGATCTGTAGATGAAGGACTATTAGCAGTACATAGAATCTCCCGTAATTTATCTGGGGCTTGAGCTTTTAGCCATGTGGCTCCAACTCTATGGAACTTTCCCCGTACAGTTCGAGAGGCCCCCCACTCTAGAATCTTTCAAAGATGAACTCAAGGCTTTCCTGTTTACTCAGCATAGCCATAATTGTCCCTTTAATATCTCCATGCTCTATGGCTGGGATGTACTAAAGGAAAAATGTAGTAAAGCTCCCGTTTTTGGGGGTTTTAAAACATTTTAAAATGTACTAACCCCTGGCTGCTCGCTTAACGATGCAAAGGGTATTGCCAGCTTTTTAGCGTATGGGCAACATACCACATCCTGCTGCTGCATCCCATCGCTCCACTCACGCCGATCCCACCCTATGTTTGGGTGCAGGCAGCCTGTGATCCTGGAAATCAAACTCCTCCTCCCCCAGCAACACAGCCAGACATCACCTCCAGGGGCTGGGAGGTGACGGAGACCCTCAACACCCTCTCACGAGTATCGCAGGGGGCCTCGGTCATCGCATTGCGATGCTAATCGCATATGTTAGTACATATGTAATTATCATTTACTATGATTTCTGGCTTTTTCAACACATTTAATATGATTTCCGGCTTTTTCAATACACTTTACATGGTTTCCGATTTTTTCAGTGTATTTACTTCCGCTTTTTCCAATACACTTTACATGGTTTCCGGATTTTTCAATACATTTCCTATGATTTCCCAGTATTTTCAATGCATTTCCTATGATTTCTGGCTTTTTAAAATGCATTTTTTTACAATTTCCAGCTTTTTCAATACATTTAATATGATTTCCGACTTTTTCAATACACTTTACATGGTTTCCGGCTTTTTCAATGTATTTACTATGTTTCCGGTTTTACCCACACCCCAAATCGTGGTTGTCCAGGTGCACAGTTGCTTGCAATTTTTGGCTTTACACCTAACTCAGACTCAAGCCCTGCATCTGCATCCGTAAAGGCATATATGTGTAAATGTTTGGTGTACATGCTTATTACAAAAATAATAAAAATAGAGTATGAATGTGCAGTAATCTTTGTGTGTACCCCGCACAGGATATGTCATTTCTGATTAGAGATGTGCACCGGAAATTTTTCGGGTTTTGTGTTTTGGGTTCGGTTCCGTGGCCGTGTTTTGGGTTCGAACGCGTTTTGGCAAAACCTCACCGAATTTTTTTTGTCGAATTCGGGTGTGTTTTGGATTCGGGTGTTTTTTTCAAAAAACCCTAAAAAAACAGCTTAAATCATAGAATTTGGGGGTCATTTTGATCCCAAAGTATTATTAACCTCAATAACCATAATTTCCACTCATTTTCAGTCTATTCTGAACACCTCACACCTCACAATATTATTTTTAGTCCTAAAATTTGCACCGAGGTCGCTGGATGACTAAGCTCAGCGACCCAAGTGGCCGACACAAACACCTGGCCCATCTAGGAGTGGCACTGCAGTGTCACGCAGGATGGCCCTTCCAAAAAACACTCCCCAAACAGCACATGACGCAAAGAAAAATGAAAGAAAAAAGAGGTGCAAGATGGAATTGTCCTTGGGCCCTCCCACCCACCCTTATGTTGTATAAACAGGACATGCACACTTTAACCAACCCATCATTTCAGTGACAGGGTCTGCCACACGACTGTGACTGAAATGACGGGTTGGTTTGGACCCCCACCAAAAAAGAAGCAATTAATCTCTCCTTGCACAAACTGGCTCTACAGAGGCAAGATGTCCACCTCATCATCATCCTCCGATTCATCACCGTGTACATCCCCCTCCTCACAGATTATCAATTCGTCCCCACTGGAATTCACCATCACAGCTCCCTGTGTACTTTGTGGAGGCAATTGCTGCTGGTGAATGTCTCCATGGAGGAATTGATTATAATTCATTTTAATGAACATCATCTTCTCCACATTTTCTGGAAGTAACCTCGTACGCCGATTGCTGACAAGGTGAGCGGCGGCACTAAACACTCTTTCGGAGTACACACTTGTGGGAGGGCAACTTAGGTAGAATAAAGCCAGTTTGTGCAAGGGCCTCCAAATTGCCTCTTTTTCCTGCCAGTATACGTACGGACTGTCTGACGTGCCTACTTGGATGCGGTCACTCATATAATCCTCCACCATTCTTTCAATGGTGAGAGAATCATATGCAGTGACAGTAGACGACATGTCCGTAATCGTTGTCAGGTCCTTCAGTCCGGACCAGATGTCAGCATCAGCAGTCGCTCCAGACTGCCCTGCATCACCGCCAGCGGGTGGGCTCGGAATTCTGAGCCTTTTCCTCGCACCCCCAGTTGCGGGAGAATGTGAAGGAGGAGATGTTGACAGGTCGCGTTCCGCTTGACTTGACAATTTTCTCACCAGCAGTTCTTTGAACCCCTGCAGACTTGTGTCTGCCGGAAAGAGAGATACAACGTAGGTTTTAAATCTAGGATCGAGCACGGTGGCCAAAATGTAGTGCTCTGATTTCAACAGATTGACCACCCGTGAATCCTTGTTAAGCGAATTAAGGGCTCCATCCACAAGTCCCACATGCCTAGCGGAATCGCTCAGTGTTAGCTCCTCCTTCAATGTCTCCAGCTTCTTCTGCAAAAGCCTGATGAGGGGAATGACCTGACTCAGGCTGGCAGTGTCTGAACTGACTTCACGTGTGGCAAGTTCAAAAGGTTGCAGAACCTTGCACAACGTTGAAATCATTCTCCACTGCGCTTGAGACAGGTGCATTCCACCTCCTATATCGTGGTCAGTTGTACAGGCTTGAATGGCCTTTTGCTGCTCCTCCAACCTCTGAAGCATATAGAGGGTTGAATTCCACCTCGTTACCACTTCTTGCTTCAGATGATGGCAGGGCGGGTTCAGGCGTTTTTGGTGTTGCTCCAGTCTTCTGTACGTGGTGCCTGTATGCCGAAAGTGTCCCGCAATTCTTCTGGCCACCGACAACATCTCTTGCACGCCCCTCTCGTTTTTTTAAATAATTCTGCACCACCAAATTCAAGGTATGTGCAAAACATGGGACGTGCTGGAATTTGCCCATATTTAATGCACACACAATATTGCTGGCGTTGTCCGATGCCACAAATCCACAGGAGAGTCCAATTGGGGTAAGCCATTCTGCGATGATCTTCCTCAGTTGCCGTAAGAGGTTGTCAGCTGTGTGCGTATTCTGGAAAGCGGTGATACAAAGCGTAGCCTGCCTAGGAAAGAGTTGGCGTTTGCGAGATGCTGCTACTGGTGCCGCCGCTGCTGTTCTTGCGGCGGGAGTCAATACATCTACCCAGTGGGCTGTCACAGTCATATAGTCCTGAGTCTGCCCTGCTCCACTTGTCCACATGTCCGTGGTTAAGTGGACATTGGGTACAACTGCATTTTTTAGGACACTGGTGAGTCTTTTTCTGAGGTCTGTGTACATTTTCGGTATCGCCTGCCTAGAGAAATGGAACCTAGATGGTATTTGGTACCGGGGACACAGTACCTCAATCAAGTCTATAGTTGGCTCTGCAGTAATGATGGATAACGGAACCACGTTTCTCACCGCCCAGGATGCCAAGGCCTCAGTTATCCGCTTTGCAGCAGGATGACTGCTGTGATATTTCATCTTCCTCGCAAAGGACTGTTGGACAGTCAATTGCTTGGTGGAAGTAGTAAAAGTGGTCTTACGACTTCCCCTCTGGGATGACCATCGACTCCCAGCAGCAACAACAGCAGCGCCAGCAGCAGTAGGCGTTACACTCAAGGATGCATCGGAGGAATACCAGGCAGGAGAGGACTCGTCAGAATTGCCAGTGACATGGCCTGCAGGACTATTGGCATTCCTGGGGAAGGAGGAAATTGACACTGAGGGAGTTGGTGGGGTGGTTTGCGTGAGCTAGGTTACAAGAGGAAGGGATTTACTGGTCAGTGGACTGCTTCCGCTGTCGCCCAAAGTTTTTGAACTTGTCACTGACTTATGATGAATGCGCCTCAGGTGACGTATAAGGGAGGATGTTCCGAGGTGGTTAACGTCCTTACCCCTACTTATTACAGCTTGACAAAGGCAACACACGGCTTGACACCTGTTGTCCGCATTTCTGTTGAAATACTTCCACACCGAAGAGCTGATTTTTTTGGTATTTTCACCAGGCATGTCAATGGCCATATTCCTCCCACGGACAACAGGTGTCTCCCCGGATGCCTGACTTAAACAAACCACCTCACCATCAGAATCCTCCTTGTCAATTTCCTCCCCAGCGCCAGCAACACCCATATCCTCCTCATCCTGGTGTACTTCAACACTGACATCTTCAATCTGACTATCAGGAACTGGACTGCGGGTGCTCCTTCCAGCACTTGCAGGGGGCGTGCAAATGGTGGAAGGCGCATGCTCTTCACGTCCAGTGTTGGGAAGGTCAGGCATCGCAACCGACACAATTGGACTCTCCTTGTGGATTTGTGATTTCGAAGAACGCACAGTTCTTTGCTGTGCTTTTGCCAGCTTAAGTCTTTTCATTTTTCTAGCGAGAGGCTGAGTGCTTCCATCCTCATGTGAAGCTGAACCACTAGCCATGAACATAGGCCAGGGCCTCAGCCGTTCCTTGCCACTCCGTGTGGTAAATGGCATATTGGCAAGTTTACGCTTCTCCTCCGACGATTTTATTTTAGATTTTTGAGTCCTTTTTTTTACTGATATTTTGTGTTTTGGATTTTACATGCTCTGTACTATGACATTGGGCATCGGCCTTGGCAGACGACGTTGATGGAATTTCATCGTCTCGGCCATGACTAGTGGCAGCAGCTTCAGCACGAGGTGGAAGTGGATCTTGATCTTTCCCTATTTTTGGAACCTCAACATTTTTGTTCTCCATATTTTAATAGGCACAACTAAAAGGCACCTCAGGTAAACAATGGAGATGGATGGATACTAGTATACTTATGGATGACGAGTGACTGACGACTCAGAGGTAGCTACAGCCGTGGACTACCGTACTGCGTCTGCTAGTATAGAGATGATAATGATATAAAAAATATATATATATCACTACTGCAGGTATATATAATATAAAGACGGACCTGCTGGACACTGTCAGCAGACTCCTACTACTAGTATGAAGAAGATAGAAAAAAAAAACCCACCACAGGTAGGTATACAATTATGGACGAGCACTGACGACACAGAGGTAGCTACAGCCGTGGACTACCGTACTGCGTCTGCTAGTATAGAGATGATAATGATATAAAAAATATATATATATCACTACTGCAGGTATATATAATATAATGACGGACCTGCTGGACACTGTCAGCAGACTCCTAAACTACTAGTATGAAGAAGATAGAAAAAAAAAACCCACCACAGGTAGGTATACAATTATGGACGAGCACTGACGACACAGAGGTAGCTACAGCCGTGGACTACCGTACTGCGTCTGCTAGTATAGAGATGATAATGATATAAAAAATATATATATATCACTACTGCAGGTATATATAATATAATGACGGACCTGCTGGACACTGTCAGCAGACTCCTAAACTACTAGTATGAAGAAGATAGAAAAAAAAAAACCACCACAGGTAGGTATACAATTATGGACGAGCACTGACGACACAGAGGTAGCCACAGCCGTGGACTACCGTACTGCGTCTGCTAGTATAGAGATGATAAAGATGATAGAGATGAACAAAAAAAATATAACACTACTGCAGGTAAATATTTATATAATATAATGAATGACGGACCTGCTGGACACTGTCAGCAGAATGCGTTTATAGAATAAAAAAAAAAAACACCACAGGAGTGTTTAACTTTTTCAGGCAGACAATATACTGGTGGTCACTGGTCAGTCACACTGGCAGCAAAAGTGTGCACTGTACTCCTGCTATAACTGCACCCCAGTCTCCCCCACAATTCAGCTGTGTGAGCAGTGAGCACTCAGCACAGTCAGATATACATAGATGATATTATCATGCAGCACACTGAGGCTGAGCACAGATATGGTATGTGACTGTGTATCGTTTTTTTTCAGGCAGAGAACGGATTATATTAAATAATAAATAAAACTGGTGGTGGTCAGTCACTAGTAACTAACTATCAGCAAAACTCTGCACTCTGAGTACTCCTAATGCTCCCCAAAATTACTAAGTAATCAACTCAAGTGTCTCTATCTATTCTAACGGAGAGGACGCCAGCCACGTCCTCTCCCTATCAATATCAATGCACGTGTGAAAATGGCGGCGACGCGCGGCTCCTTATATAGAATCCGAGTCTCGCGATAGAATACGAGCCTCGCGAGAATCCGACAGCGGGATGATGACGTTCGGGCGCGCTCGGGTTAGCCGAGCAAGGCGGGAAGATCCGAGTCTGCCTCGGACCCGTGTAAAAAGGCTGAAGTTCGGGGGGGGTTCGGATTCCGAGGAACCGAACCCGCTCATCTCTATTTCTGATTAGAGATTTTTTGAAATATGCAAATTGATCAGGGGTGTCCAAATTTTTGCATACAACTATACTATACACACATGCACACATATAGTATATGACATATGTATCTGTAAAATAACTTTCCAGTACAGAGAGCCAGACAGATTCTGCTGGGTTTAATAAACATGAAAAAATAAAATATTTTCACAAATACACAGTAATGGAAAAGCCACAAGCATTCGGTAACAGTAACATCATATAATGAGGAATTGTGCAGTTCTCATCTACCCACTTGGGCAAACTATATGCATGTTCTGTAAAATTTCTTAGTGCCTGAAATTAAGTAGACTAATGTGAGACTGGGCACAGCCAAGTGGTAGTTCACACACAGGGCTCCCTGTATTGTACTAAGACGATTGAGTACTATAACCTGTGTGCTCCAATGAGACCTATTTTAAGCCTCATGTTTTAAAGAATGGAGCTAATGCTACCTAATACACAAGGACTACAAATAGCACAATGGATTGCATGACAGGCTGAGCATAGATGGTTAAGGGCAGACTTACATGTCACATATGTGAAGCCTTCAATAGTTTGAATGTATTTGGCTAAAATAGATCACAAACTTTCTCAGCAGGTCACTATAGGAAGGCTGCCTCCTGAGTAAGTTCCTTCTGTCCATTATATCAGCACACAGCTTGTGTGGAAGGATGTGAGAAGCAGCAGATGTCACAGTGTGAGGTAGGTGTGGAGGGAATGGACAACAGGTCTACCAATATAACAGAACATAGCCATTCCCTTCCATTAATTGGCTTGTACCTACTGCTGTTCTTTTCCTAGAACACACTTACACTACCTTTCTTCTCAAGTTGCTGAATTACAACTGACAGTGAACTGATGAAGTATACTGAATATTTCAATTCAACAGCAGATGGCTAGCCACAGGTAGCCTAAGTATGTTCTAGGAATTCACAGCCAGTCTGACCTTGTGTCTCAGTGAATGTTTCCATATTGTAATAATATTTCTGCTTCCACAGACTGGCAGTGACCCTCCCTTGTTATGGGTATGATACCTGGGAAGGAAAAGGAGCATTGCTTAATCCAATGCTCCCTACACAAAGCGTGCAACAGTTTACACCTCACTAAAACTTTAAAAACTTATGGTGTACCTGATCACACTTTGTGGTGCTGTGTTGCTATTTGTTTTAGCTTTTATGACTTATTTCTTTGTGTTGGTATGTGCTGGCAATTAAGGCATGGTTTTTGTTTGTTTGTTTGTTTGTTTATTTATTTTTTCCTTTAGTGTCTCCTGTTTTATGTATAGATCCCCTAATGTCTCTTTGGGAGGTTGAAGTCTGTCATTGCTGGTCAACATAAACCCCATTTCTGCCACACTTGTGAACATCGAAAGATAGTGAATTTCATAAAGTGATTGTACGGTGTTTGGGTGCACTTGGCAGAGCTCTATGTGATGTTTAACAGTTTCTAATCTCAGAAGCATGATGCCAGCGTGATATGTGTTCCAGACAGTGCAAAAAAGGAGGATTGTTGGGGCAATTAGTCCCCTCCCAATATAGGGTCCCCCCATGACAGCAGACGGTCAGGTGTGTGGTGAAAAAAAGCTGACACTCCAGACAGGTAGCATCAACATCATCAACACATAGCATATTTTTATCAGTTTACACATGCAGCAAATTGTTTTCATTACTCCGCAAACATCCAGCATCATCTCATCAGACAGCACACATCAAGTATCATCTATCAGGCAGCACACATCAAGTATCATCTCATCAGACAGTACACATCAAGTATCATCTATCAGGCAGCAGACATCAAGTATCATTTATCAGGCAGCAGACATCAAGCACCATCTCATCAGACAGCACACATCAAGCACCATCTCATCAGATAGCACACATCAAGCATCATCTATCAGACAGCACACATCGAGCACCAACTAATCAGACAGCACACATCAAGCACCATCTCATCAGACAGCACACATCAAGCACCATCTCATCAGACAGCACACATCAAGCATCATCTATCAGACAGCACACATCGAGCACCATCTCATCAGACAGCACACATCAAGCACCATCTCATCAGACAGCACACATCAAGCACCATTTTGTCAGACAGCACACATCGAGCACCATCTATCAGACAGCACACATCGAGCACCATCTTATCAGATAGCACACATCAAGCATCATCTATCAGACAGCACACATCGAGCACCAACTAATCAGACAGCACACATCAAGCACCATTACATCAGACAGCACACATCAAGCACCATCTCATCAGACAGCACACATCAAGCATCATCTATCAGACAGCACACATCGAGCACCATCTCATCAGACAGCACACATCAAGCACCATCTCATCAGACAGCACACATCAAGCACCATCTTATCAGACAGCACACATCAAGCATCTTCTTATCAGACAGCACACATCGAGCACCATCTATCAGACAGCACACATCGAGCACCATCTTATCAGATAGCACACATCAAGCATCATCTATCAGACAGCACACATCGAGCACCAACTCATCAGACAGCACACATCAAGCACCATCTCATCAGACAGCACACATCAAGCACCATCTCATCAGACAGCACACATCAAGCATCATCTATCAGACAGCACACATCGAGCACCATCTCATCAGACAGCACACATCAAGCACCATCTCATCAGACAGCACACATCGAGCACCATCTCATCAGACAGCACACATCGAGCACCATCTCATCAGTTTGCATACACAATTGTCTAGCAGTCTGTGCATGCATACACTTTCCTATTAGTTTGCACACATGCAGCATCTTCTTTTCAGTTAATGAAATGCACATACACAATTTCCTAGCAGTTTCTTACATAGACAGTTTCTGCTGAACATTCTGTATGTACTGTATGTTCTATAGCAAATGTATTTACATGCACTAACTCAGACATTCTATGGAGCATGTTACATGCCCCATGTTTTGGCTTCAGTAAAATTATATTTTCTGATTAGCATATTCTTAAATTGGAATCACACTATTCTTTAGTTAAACTCTTGAACTCACATGTTCAGTAGCACATACGTATACAGTACTATCCATTTAGCATTTCAGCATGCATTCAATTCTGTACTTATTATTGATCAATAAAATGTGGACTGTAATTTAAATTAACATTCACTCACAAATCTGAATTAAAATATGCATTTTCCTATATAAATAAAAGCAGCAAACAACAGAGGCTATTCTCAAAGGGTAAACGTTCGCCATCTATGCTGATCTATAATACTGTCATTTTAGATTGTTGTGCCAACCAGTTACCATCTTCCACTCCCTCACCTTCATGCCATCCATTTATAAAGCAGCAGCATCCTTACGTTTTAATTTCCTTGTTTCAAATGCTTTACAATACTATAATATACCTTCAGATATGAACTGTATTGTGTATTGTGTGCTGGATTGCATATCATCATATATAATGTTGTCATTAGGAAACTTATCATCCCTGTTCTGAAATTCTATTCATGCCCCGTGTAGCTTTTAGATTTTCAAACAGGCGACTCACTAAAAAGATGAAAGTATTACTTTTTTCTAAACCACATACTGTTCTCCTCTATTGACCTCTGTTCTCTAATACCCCACTGATGGTAAAATATTGTTGTTGCTCTTTAAAGAAATAAAGGTGTGCTAGGGGTGGGCTGACCAACAGGGGTACAGAGGAAACTCCTGGTACCTCCCCTAGAGATCAGGTTCCTTACTGTTCACTTGAGTTATGCATTATACATATTACCTTATACTGCACAGGACTATGGTGTATTTTCTACAGTGCTTTGCTGTTATTAATTAGTACATTATCATGCATGTACTAGCAGTATTTACTTTATATATTTATAAAGGGGCCCAGCCCATGCACTCTCTAATGGCTAGCCAAACCTCTGTGGTGGCTGGCCACACCCCCTCTGGATACCAGCTACACCTCAAAACATGGGCCCCTACAACTACATTCCTCTGGTGGGCCCTTCATGTTCCCGGTCTGACACTGCATGGATATCTATACGCAGTGTCGGACTGGGGTATGAAGAGCCCACCGAGGGAATGCAGTAATAGGGGCCCATACTTAGGGGTATGACCAGCCTACAAAGGGGGTGTGGCCAGCCTCCACAGAGGCTTGAAATGCACAATAGTCTTGTGCAGTGTAATGCAACATATCTACCATGTATAATACAAGTGTACAGTCTGGAACCTTCTCCCTAGAGGAAGGAGTGGGCCCACTGGTGGTTTCCCCTGTACCCCTGTGTGCCAGTCTGACCCTGTCTATACGGTAGCATTACACCTGTATATTTCTTCTGTTAAGCCCATTCGTTTTAAAAAGGGCCCCTTTTCTCTTTGTATTACATATTTAAAAAACCAATGCAGTAGCCTAATTTGGAATAGACTAGTCATTGTGGATCACTCAGTGGAAAAACATAATGACAGAACCGTAAGGAAGGAACACTCACTCTATTTTTGTTGTTCCTTTATGTTGTAATTATGTACATATTATAAAATACATCCATTTAAAAACTGTAGCAAATCTTGATTTGGTCAAAAAATCTTACGGCTAATCATTTAGTATCTACCACTGTATTGGTTTTTTTTGCATAATACACTTATCTACTAATATACCCTCATAGTAGTCATTTTGTTTTATATAATAATGCACAATAATTGCAGTATGCTGGTTTAGGGGCAGGGGACATCACTGGGAGTTATGGCAGGTTCAGACAGTCTGACATTATGGACTTTTATATGCCACTGTTTCTCAGGGGTTCAGCGGCATTCGCATTACATGTAATGCCCAGCACACTTTATACTTAAAGTGAGTGCCGCTTTGTAGTTTCACCTGAAACCTGCTGAGAAGTGGCAGATTATAAAAGTTGCTGCTTTGTAGATATATCCCTATAACAGAAGAGACTAAGGGGTCTTAGGGCGAGGTATCGTGCGTTAACAAGAGTGTAAGGAGATAACAAAGATATTGCTTTAATTAGGCTATCTAACGTGGCATATCACAGTCCCCATTACTCATAAATGAGAATACTGTTTGTCTACTCTATGTATCAAGCTTCAAAATACGTACGTTTTCCAGCGCTTCGTTCATTTGGCTAACACCGTCTGAAGATAGTGTCAGCCAATTTGTCTCTATTGGGCAATAATGTAGAAGAAGCATCTTCCAATCCCTCTCTGTACACTGATGTGGCCATTTACTCTAAATGCACTGAGCATGCATATTGTCAGGTATCTCAGAGAAGTGATAGCAATAACTAACTGTGAAGCTCCCCAGTGAGACAGCCCCTTATCGTAGCTGCTGTCCCAACACTAGCTCATTGATAAATAGCTATGAAAAAAATCATTTCTTATGAGCACGATATGCCCTAGCCTCAGAGGGCTTACGGTCATTTGCTCAACAAGATTTAGGTTGACAGTCATTAGGTTGACCACTATTGGTCGACATGCATTAGGTGGACATGGTCACTAGGTTAACATGGTCATTAGGTCGACATGGAAAAAGGTCAATGAGTTTTTAAAAAAAAAATGTTTTGCCTTTTTCATACTACAATTGGGAACGATAAGCCCGAAGCATGACGAGCGAAGCGATGGGGTTCCCCATCACTTTACGAAGATAACTACACCAAAAAAAGTTAAAAAAACTCATGTCGACCTTTTTCCATGTCGATCTAATAACCCTGTCGACCTAATGACTCTGTCGACCTAATGCATGTAGACCAATAGTGGTCTACCTAATGACCGTATACCTAACTCTTGGCGACCAAATGACCCATACCCCCTCAAATGTTTGCTTATAGACAAGGAGAGGTTACAGTCAGTGGTGGGCAGCAGCTCAGACCACATATAGCAGGGAAGTGGGCAGGTTAATACTGTGCTTATCACAGCCACCGCTGCACTGGTCCTGGAACACAGCTTTATCGTACCTTTAAAGTGTGTAATAAAACGTCTGCTGGCTGGCTGTCCCTGGGATCAGCAGCACCATTGTGTGTATCACAGCCACCACTGCACTGGCCCCAGCACACAGCACTCAGCTTCTTCCTCTTTAACCCGCTCCCAAACTCCCATTGGCTAGCTACACAGGAGTCTTGTTCAGTTTTCCTCCAAACCAGACCCCCACAACTACTGTGTATAACTATTTTTATTACATTTATTATACCCTAAATAGCAGTAAGCTATATTATTTACTTATAACATTATATTTCTTTAAATATTAAAAAGTTTCCTTCTAGGTTTTTCAATTGCAAATTTCTTGATCGAGTCCGAAATTAATTTAGAAAAGAAAAATATGCTACAGTATTTAGCAGAGGCAAAGCATCACGCCAGCCTTGTCGCATAGGTGTTCTGCTGGCATTTTTAATATGCTTGAGCTGAGACTATTGTGGCAATTTTCTAGGGAAAAATATTCTGTGGTGACCCCTTCCCTAGGTGCCCTAAATTCTTGCTTATTATGCTTCATGGTTACTTTAGGACTGGAGAGAGTAAACTGATTTACTTTACTTTTCTCAGGATAAACACAAGTATACTATGCACATATACTGACTGTCACACATCATCCTGATATATCAGTTACACTCACTTTACCATCACACACATATATCATAAACACGCTTTATCATCGGACTCATGTGTCAAACACACTCAATTTATCAACACACTCAAATTTCAGTCACACTACTCTTAGCCACCACACTCAAATGTCATTCCCACTCACTACCATCACATTCATATGTAAATAACACTGACTTTGCAATCATACTCATATGTCAATCACACAGACTTTACCATCACACTTATATGTCAATAACATATACTTTGCTATGACACTCAAATGGCAATCACATATGCCACATATCCGTCATAAATTGTCTAAGCACTCGCATTCACACATATAGGCACAGCCTTTCACCACACATCACAGTATTTTCCTGGGTTCATCGGGGTCCCTTTGGGACAGTTGAAATGTTCAGCAAAGTCCTTTGAGTTTGACAGGGTCCCAATAACTCTAAATTTGGCTGGACTATGGGGATCTGTAACCAATCCCTCATGGCTGCTCTCAGGGGTCCGCACAGAACACCATACCTATAAGAGAGAGAGTGAAAGGACTTAGATATAGATAAGCATACCTAGGGGAGTATTCAATTAGTTTTGAAATTATTGACAGGGCGTAAAGATGGCACTTTCCGCCGATAATTGACACTTTTCAACACTTCAATATTCAATTGAAGTGCCAGTTTTCCACCCTGACAAACACATGGATGAGCGGAATCACTGCTCATCCATGTGTTTTCTACCCAGCAGCGGCAGAAAACGGGTCCATTTACCACCATTCATTTTTGCCAATAAGAGAGGGTGAAAATGAATGGTCAGAATCAGAGGGGAAACGGGCGGAAACAGCCCGCAATAGAATAATGAAGTGTAGGAGAGGATCCGACACTAATTGAATACTTCCTATAGTCTTATAACAATGTAATCGGATAGGATACATCAGTACAGTCACTTAACAGTTTTGTATTTCACCTGCGAAAATCCTACAAAGAAGAGCTGGTGGTTTGTCAGTCCTACACCTGGCAAACGTTTCTCTTCTCCATGTTTCTGTAGCCAAGATCTGTAAGCCTGAAACGAGATTGTGGTGATCATGGGTTCAGAGACAGAGGTAGACTGGAGGATGATCATAGTGATATATAAACTCTTGTAGCAATACAGTGGGAATACATAGTCTGTCACTCACATGGTATGCTGCTTTTAGGCCCCCATTGTCGGCTATATTCTCACCAAGCGTTTGCCGTCCATTCACTTTCTCCCCATTCACAGTATAAGTATTATACTGACTGACCATACACTCAGTACGATTTTTAAATGCTTCCAAAGATGAGTTTTGCCACCATGGACGCAGGTTACCTTCTTCATCATATTCCCGACCTGTAATACAAATGATTAGAGATTGACTGGACTGAACTGTACTTCCCTAAGTAGCTATGGGGGGTCATTCCGAGTTGATCGCAGCTGTGCTAAATTTAGCACAGCTAAGATCATTCACATTGACATGCGGGGGGACGCCCAGCACAGGGCTAGTACGCCCCACATGTCAGTCCGCCCCCCCCCGCATAAGTGCAAAGGCATCGTACAGCGGCGATGCCTTTGCCCTTTAAGAGTAGCTCCCGGCCAGCGCAGCTTTAACGTGCTGGCCAGGAGCTACTCGTCGCTCCCCGGCCCGCAGCAGCTGCGTGTGACGTCACGCAGCCGCTGCGGCCCGCCCCCCATTCAGTCCGGCCACGCCTGCGTTGGCCGGACCGCACCCGTGTAATGGCGGCCAAATGCCACCGTTCCGCCCCCTCCCGCCCATCGATCGCTTCTGCCTGTCAATCAGGCAGAGGCGATCGCATCCCTGCTACTGCCTTCGTCCGTCTGCGATGCTTGAGCCAGCGCATGCGCAGTAGGACCCGTTCGCTCTGCTGCATTAAAAAGCAGCGAGCGAACGGGTCAGAATGACCCCCTATGTCCTCAGAAAGAACAACTGAGATTTTATGAACCATTCTCAAACTACACAACAAAACGCTGCCACAAAACGTAGCAATTATTAAGCACCCAGCAATAACATCTGTAGCCCTCTGCTCCATTTAACGTGATCCCACTGCAAACTGAGGACTGGATACTGTTGCAAAAATATCTCTAGGTTATTTGCAACATTTCTATTGTCGTTTGCAATATGAAACATTTTGAAGATAGAATGAAATCTAATAACAAATGCTCTATACAAGTGGTTCTCAGAGTTGGTCTCAGGACCCCACACAGTTCACATTTTGCAGGTCACCCAGCAGGGGCACAGGTGTATTCATTACTCACGGACACATTTAACATTTAAAATATCCACAGGTGATGCTCATTTTTTCACTCTATGGGGGGTATTCAATTGTTTGAAAAGTCAGTTGGTTGTCTATTTTTTTTTCCACAGGTGATGCTCATTTTTTTCACTCTATGGGGGGTATTCAATTGTTTGAAAAGTCAGTTGGGTGTCTGTTTTTTCCACTCTAATAGACAGGAAAAAACAGACACCCAACCGACTTTTCAAATAATTGAATATCCCCCTATGAGGAGAACTAGAAACCATGAACCGTGTGGGGTTCTGAGGACAGAGTTTGAGATCCTGTGCTCTGTAGCAAATTTAGTTTCCACTATCAAATGATATTTTTATATATGTTGAATAAAATAAAATAGTACTGATCTTTATATATACTTCTGTTGTTTTGTTCCTGCTGTTAAGTATGTAGCTACCTGTGGAAAGGTCAATGGCGTGCAGAGTAGCAGACATCACAGGGAAAATGCGACAAGAGTCATTTTCCTGGGGATTTGTGCATGCACAGTAGAGAAGTCCCCAGATATAAGGCACCAGAGACCTGCACACGGGCAGTAGACTCTGGCACAAAGCCAGAGAGGAGAGGCATGGAGCCTGCACATGGGCCTTCTACACTCTTGAACTGCCCCTATGACAGGTACAGTCTTAAGATAAAGCTGCCAACACATCCAGTTATTCTGAGGGCAATTCTGTCATTTTCCAACAACATGGTTGCAAATAGCTGCATGTATACATTATATAGGCTTCACACTACAATCAATCCCACACAACACCTTATTGGCATACATCAGGTGTGCACTGAAACTGGCAAAAAATGAGGCAGGATAATAACAGCCAATCCACAAACTAAGTAATATTGCCAGGATGATTATAGATCAATGGGTCGACCTGGATTAGGTCAACAGTCAATAGGTCTACTACTATTGGTCGACATTGACATGGTCAACACATGAAAAATGTTGACACATTAAAATGGTCGAAACGGGACACAAAAAGGTCAATATGACATTTTCAAACTTTTTTGGTGTTGTTTTTTGAGTAACATGACCAGGAGCCCGAAGAACCCCATTTAGTGCACCATGTCTCCTCACATGGCTCACTTTGTTCGCCATGCTGCGGGCAAGGTGCCTCACTCCACTACCTCTGCGCTAGGCGCAGGTCACTATCGTAGTCCATGTGGATGGTTAAGTATGAAAAAGTTAGAAATAAAATTTGCAAAAAAGTCATGTCAACCTTTTCATGTGTCGACCGTTTAAGTGCATTGACCTTTTTCCTGTGTCGACCATGTCAGTGTCGACCTATAGTGGTTGACCTATTGACTGCCATCCTAATCCATGTTGACCTACCATCCGGATACCTGTCCAGGACTGTATTTACTAGATTCTTTTTCACCACTTTGGCTTTACAAACCATCAATTATTTAGTGTATAAAAAGGTGAAACGTTTGATAATAAATCCTCATTTATACTGTATTTATTCACAATACCTAGGTCAGTACTAGCTGTAACTGTAGCACTGCATACTGCTGGTATAATAATGTGCACACTCGGCAGTGACAGCACAGATGGTAGAGAGTATAGCAGTGGGAAACAAGGCTGCAAAAGAAAGGAGCCTATTCTATTTATCAAGCCCACTTTTCTTCAGTGCCACATGATTTAAAGGTTTGGCACTGGCGTATCTATAATGGGTGCAGTGTGTGCTGTGTACACGGGCTCCTCGGTCCAGAGAGGGCCCACACCACACACCTCACCCATTTCTTCTATACTTACCTTTCCGGCGCCCATCGGCGACTGTGTGTGGGCCCCCTCCTCTCCTGTAGCCGTCACCGCCGCTGCTGGCGCACAGAGCACTAGACACTCTGGTACAGTGCCAGAGTCTACAGCGCACGCGCAGGACTCCGTAAAAATGACGCGGCGGACATTTTTCTGAGTTCTGCGCATGCGCTGTAGACTCTGGCACTGTGCCAGAGTCTCAGCGCTGAGAGCACTAGCAGCGGCGGTGACGGCTACAGGAGAGGAGGGGGCACACACACAGAGTCTGCACACGGGTCCCCTCCTCTCTAGAAACGCTGCTGAGGTTTGGGCTATTTAAGAAGAGCCTAACGCAGGAGATATTAATAATATCTCCCACATTACACAAATAAAGAGACACAGCAGACTACATTCCCCATTACTGTCATAGGAGACTAAGCGGGGCTCTATTTACCAAGGTCTGAAAAGCTTAGCTTTATGGAGCTTGGCCCCATTACCAAACACCATCAGCTAGTGTAAGCTGCTTTGCGCCCACAGAGGCATTATCTCTGACGAGGGATCTTCTGATCCTTCCCCATCAGTCTCCATCCTCTTCCCATCCCATCTGTATCCATATATGAAGTCTCCTAGCTGGCAGTACCTTTTTTTGGAACTGCTGTCCAAGTAAAAGATTTTTCATAAATTGGAATGGAAAATCATTCCTTATTGCTGGAATATGTGGGGACCTACAGTGTGTAGAGAATGATAAGTAGGCCCCTTTGATAAAGATTGTTGTAGTTATTATTAAAGTACAATAAACTGGGACCCTGGGGCAGGTTTATTAAGCCTGGTGAAGTGATAAAGTTGAAGGTGATAAAGCACCAGCCAATCAGCTTCTAACTTCCATGTTACAGGCTGGGTTTGAAAAATGACAGTTAGTAGCTGATTGGCTGGTGCTTTATCACCTTCCATTTTATCACTTCACCAGGCTTAATAAATCTGCCCCTCTGTTCTTTGCTGACTCAATATTCGTATACCAGTAATACAGCCCATATGCTAGTATTCTTTTTAATTGAAAGTTCTGTTTTGTTTAATTTTACACATAATTTATTTCATTTTTATTTTTCATTGAGTTATATTTCAGTTTTATTTGAAGACGCTGTTCTCTGAAAACAGTTGTTAGTACTCACCTAATTTTTTTGCACAGTGCTACAGATGATCTATTTCTACCCATGACAATCAGTGCTCACCCTAAACTTCACTCCCAGCTACACAGCCTCGGACCTAGTAATTATGCAGTTATGTTACAAACCTTGATCATCAAACGCATGTGTCAGTTCGTGTCCCATCACCACCCCAATACCCCCGAAATTTAGAGCCCTGAAGAAGAAAGCAGAGAAAAAACACGAATGACATGCACTAGAAGTAGTTGAAGGAACAGACAAAGATTAGGTATTATTGGTATTAAATCAATGACATTTTTTAAAGTCAGGTAGTGAGTAGGATAGTGCAATAGGATAAGATGACAGTATAGTAATGCAATTAGTGAACTACATATGTAATTTTCATGAACTTGCGACAGTAGATTATTTTTCCAATTAGCATATAAATGGAACTCGCAATGCATGTGAAGACTTGTACATTACAGGCTCTTCAGCAATAATACAGAATGTCTATGTACCTGAGGCCATCAAACTATGAATGGAATGTACTGTAGATAAACACATAGTAATAGAATATTTCATAGTCAGGGCTCCAGCATTCTATATGGATTCAGTTGTGCCTAGGATACGGCCGGCCAGGCTAGGTGTCACTGGTTACGCGATGTGCACTTTACATGTTTGTATCACTCATACCGTATGAGAAATAGTCAGATCTGGATTTGTATAACAACTATACAGGTCTCTGTCTATGGAGGCGGAATGACAGGGACAGCAAACAATCACTATTTCCAGTATTATATATATGTGTGTTCTTAAACTAGTTTTTTTGCAACATTATTTTCACTTAGGGCTATATTCAATTAAAGTCGGATCCATTCCGACATGTATTTGTTGGAATGGATCCGACAACCCCTATTCAATCCCATCTTAATTCAACTTTTTCAAGTCGAATTTAGATGGGACGCAGAGGAGGAGAGGGGGGGCGAGCCGCGGGGAGACCAGCGGGGGGCACTGCTGGAGCCGGGTGGAAGCTGCCGTGAAGTCAGGCGGCTGAGTGACATCCTGCTGCAACGCTACTGTAGCGCTGATCTCCCGTCTCCCTGCGGCTCCCCCCCCCCCCCCCACTCTCCTCCTCTGGGTCTGCATCTCAGTCTGACATCATTTTGATGTTGGACTGAGATGGTCGAAAAGGGGGCCAAAACCTGTCGGTTTTGAACTAATTTTTCGACACAAGCACGTGGATCGGCAGCTATTCCGCCGTTCCACGTGCTTTTCGACAAGTCGAATTCATCGACTTGTCGAAAAATTTAGGAATATATTGAATAGGTCGAATCAGGATTCGACCTTAAAAAGTCGAAAAATGCCATCTTTTCGACAGACGGCAGTTTTCGACTTCAATTGAATATACCCCTTAGTTTACATTTATACTTATATTGAGGCAGGCTATGGTCAGCATAAAAATGTCAAATATTTGCTTATTTTACAGCTTTGAGATTTGGAAAAGGTTTTGCCATAGAACAGCTGTATAGGTGGCTGGGGGGCAGGAGATGGGACCGGACACCAAATATGGTCCATGGATGTAAAAAAATGTAGGCCTAGAAGTAACAAAATATTTGGATGCTGTTACTACATTTTAATTCAGAGTAATTTATTGATGTTGGTATTAATGAGATATTTCAGTTTTGATTTTTGTTCCACTGGTGGTATGTCAGGGTGTGTGTACCCTCTTTGGTGGAAATATGAAACTGTGTTTTTATTTCTATATGAAATGTAAATGTAACTATACTGGTAAAGATGATGATTGTGAATTATTTATGATATAGACTCTTTTGTACGTGTGTATTGTTCAGAGCGGAATCTTGGCATACGTACTTTGGATGTGTGGGGGCATAGAAAGGAGCCTGGAGGATGCCTGCTGGGAAGACAATTTCATTCTTATTTGGCAAATAATAGGCATTTACAGTCTGAGGTGTCATACTCCATCTGCAAAGAGAGTCAGCCATATGATCAATGCAAATAAGTTGTGTCTGCCAAGCACAAACACATGTACATGACTCCTCATATACTGTACACATATACTCTGCTGTCTGCATGAAGACGTCTAATAGGTGATATAAAGGGTTCAGTCTGATTTACTGATGGATACAATACCGATGGTCATAATCCCGACAGCCATTGACCGACAGTCAAAATACAGATATTCGTTATGCCGACAGGTTCAAAATGCCAACATAGTCAGAAAACCGACATTTCAAATGCCAACATTTCAAAATACTGATATGAGTTTTTCTGGTGTCAATCTGGACACAGGTCAACATGGAAACTGTGTAAGTGTACCGCTGTGCTCGCCGTGCTGCGCTCGCCGTGCTGCGCTTGGCACACTATTATATTCCTCCTCCAGGGCCACTGGGATGGTAAGTATGAACAAGTCTGTTTTGGGGCAAAAATTCCTTCAAAATGCGTGTCGGCATTTTGACATGTTGGCATTTCAAATGTCGGTATTCTGACTATGTCGGGATTATGACCATCGGCATTGTGTCCGTCGGTAAATCAACTGCTACCCGATATAAATGTGCATGTACAGTAGGTTCATGTGCTTTGTGAGCAATACAAGTTGCCACTCTTACTGTTCTCTGTTTGGAGGCTTCCTTAATTGTTCGGCCATAAGCTTGGCTGAGAAATTGTAGAAATTCAGCATGTTCTGAAAGAAGGAATCCTCAGACACCTCAAACTAAAGAAGAGAATACTAATTATTTCTGAAGCATGGCTCCCTTGAGTGCAGCAATGGGGGTCCCAGGTAATGAATCCCCATAATACAGGTAAGGAGATGAGATATCTACTATAAAAGGTGGAGTTAGCCTTTAATAATTCCTATAGTACAACAGTTATATTGTTATCTAGTAAATGACATGACCCTCATACTCATTGTTATTTCCATTATCCTGTCTCATCTCACCCCGTCATACACCTCATCCAGTTCCTTAGTGTCCAGAATAAAGTCAGGAAATCCAATCATGTCGTATATAGCATCTGCCTGGAAAACACAGACAGAGTCCATAAGAAATCACTGAGAATACACATTCCTTTGTACCCATACCTATTATCTGTTGCTGTATATAATCTGTTTCTATGGGGTGTATTCAATACCTGTCGGATCTTTTCCGACGGAAAGAATCCGACAGGTCAGTATTCAATACGAGCGGCCAAAGCCGACTCTCGGATTTGACTGCTCCCGACAACTGCAATCTGCACTCAGGGAGCGGACACACAGCAGGCATAATGCAAAGCACAGCGGTGTAACAGACGGACACATCACGAGGCAGGCACGGGCAGAGAAAAATGTAGGGATGCAGGCACTGTGGCAGCACACACCCGGGGGGGTATACACTGCTGCACTCACCTGGCTGTCCACAGGGGCCCATATGAGGAGAAACATGAGACTGTTCATTGCTTGTTGCCGCCCGTGTTCCCGCTCTGAGAGGACACACACACCACCAGCGTCCAGCAGGGACACGGGAAGCCGCATGTCACGGACTCAGATGTTCGCCGTCATGACTCGTGCCCCCGCTCCCCCGTCTCATCTCCCCAATTCCAACAATGTCAGTATGACTTTAAAAAAAATAAGAATTTACTTACCGATAATTCTATTTCTCGTAGTCCGTAGTGGATGCTGGGGACTCCGTCAGGACCATGGGGAATAGCGGCTCCGCAGGAGACAGGGCACAAAAATAAAGCTTTAGGATTAGGTGGTGTGTACTGGCTCCTCCCCCTATGACCCTCCTCCAAGCCTCAGTTAGGATACTGTGCCCGGACGAGCGTACACAATAAGGAAGGATATTGAATCCCGGGTAAGACTCATACCAGCCACACCAATCACACCGTATAACTTGTGATCTGAACCCAGTTAACAGTATGACAAACGTAGGAGCCTCTGAACAGACGGCTCACAACAATAACAACCCGAATTTGTTTGTAACAATAACTATGTACAAGTATTGCAGACAATCCGCACTTGGGATGGGCGCCCAGCATCCACTACGGACTACGAGAAATAGAATTATCGGTAAGTAAATTCTTATTTTCTCTAACGTCCTAAGTGGATGCTGGGGACTCCGTCAGGACCATGGGGATTATACCAAAGCTCCCAAACGGGCGGGAGAGTGCGGATGACTCTGCAGCACCGAATGAGAGAACTCAAGGTCCTCCTCAGCCAGGGTATCAAATTTGTAGAATTTTGCAAATGTGTTTGCCCCTGACCAAGTAGCAGCTCGGCAGAGTTGTAATGCCGAGACCCCCCGGGCAGCCGCCCAGGATGAGCCCACTTTCCTTGTGGAATGGGCCTTGACAGATTTAGGTTGTGGCAAGCCTGCCACAGAATGTGCAAGTTGAATTGTGCTACAAATCCAACGAGCAATCGTCTGCTTAGAAGCAGGAGCACCCATCTTGTTGGGTGCATACAATATAAACAGTGAGTCAGACTTTCTGACTCCCGCCGTTCTTGAAATATATATTTTCAATGCCCGGACCACGTCCAACAACTTGGAATCCTCCAAATCGTTAGTAGCCGCAGGCACCACAATAGGCTGGTTCAGGTGAAACGCTGACACCACCTTAGGCAGAAAATGAGGACGCGTCCGCAGTTCTGCCCTGTCCGTATGGAAAATCAGATATGGGCTCTTATATGATAAAGCCGCCAATTCTGATACTCTCCTGGCTGAAGCCAGGGCCAGTAGCATGGTTACTTTCCATGTAAGATACTTCAACTCCACCGATTTGAGCGGCTCAAACCAATGGGATTTGAGAAAATCCAAGACTACATTAAGATCCCACGGTGCCACTGGGGGCACAACCGGGGGCTGTATATGTAGTACTCCTTTTACAAAAGTCTGGACTTCAGGAACTGAAGCCAATTCTTTCTGGAAGAAAATCGACAGGGCCGAAATTTGAACCTTAATGGACCCCAATTTGAGGCCCATAGACAATCCTGTTTGCAGGAAATGTAGGAATCGACCCAGTTGAAATTCCTCCGTGGGGGCCTTCCTGGCCTCACACCACGCAACATATTTTCTCCAAATGCGGTGATAATGTTGTGCAGTCACCTCCTTCCTGGCTTTTACCAGTGTAGGAATGACCTCTTCCGGAATGCCTTTTTCCCTTAGAATTCGGCGTTCAACCGCCATGCCGTCAAACGCAGCCGCGGTAAGTCTTGGAATAGACACGGTCCCTGCTGAAGCAGGTCCGGTCTTAGAGGTAGAGGCCACGGATCCTCCGTGAGCATCTCTTGAAGTTCCGGGTACCAAGTTCTTCTTGGCCAATCCGGAGCCACTAGTATCGTTCTTACTCCCTTTTGCCGTATAATTCTCAGTACTTTTGGTATGAGAGGCAGAGGAGGGAACACATACACTGACTGGAACACCCACGGTGTTACCAGAGCGTCCACAGCTATTGCCTGAGGGTCTCTTGACCTGGCGCAATACCTGTCCAGTTTTTTGTTGAGGCGGGACGCCATCATATCCACCATTGGTTTTTCCCAACGGTTCACAATCATGTGGAAGACTTCTGGATGAAGTCCCCACTCTCCCGGGTGTAGATCGTGTCTGCTGAGGAAGTCTGCTTCCCAGTTGTCCACTCCCGGAATGAATACTGCTGACAGTGCTATCACATGATCTTCCGCCCAGCGAAGAATCCTTGCAGCTTCTGCCATTGCTGTCCTGCTTCTTGTGCCGCCCTGTCTGTTTACGTGGGCGACTGCCGTGATGTTGTCCGACTGGATCAACACCGGCTGACCCTGAAGCAGGGGTTTTGCCAGACTTAGAGCATTGTAAATCGCTCTTAGCTCCAGTATATTTATGTGAAGAGACATCTCCAGGCTTGACCATACTCCCTGGAAGTTTCTTCCCTGTGTGACCGCTCCCCAGCCTCTCAGACTGGCATCCGTGGTCACCAGGACCCAGTCCTGTATGCCGAATCTGCGGCCCTCTAACAGATGAGCACTCTGCAACCACCACAGAAGAGACACCCTTGTCCGTGGCGATAAGGTTATCCGCTGATGCATCTGCAGATGCGATCCGGACCATTTGTCCAGCAGATCCCACTGAAAAGTTCGTGCGTGGAATCTGCCGAATGGAATCGCTTCGTAAGAAGCCACCATCTTTCCCAGGACTCTTGTGCATTGATGCACAGACACTTTCCCTGGTTTTAGGAGGTTCCTGACAAGTTCGGATAACTCCCTGGCTTTCTCCTCCGGAAGAAACACCTTTTTCTGAACCGTGTCCAGAATCATTCCCAGGAACAGCAGACGTGTCGTCGGGGTCAACTGAGATTTTGGAAAATTCAGAATCCACCCGTGTTGTTGCAGCACTAGTTGGGTTAGTGCTACTCCGTCCTCCAGCTGTTCTCTGGACCTTGCCCTTATCAGGAGATCGTCCAAGTAAGGGATAATTAATACGCCTCTTCTTCGCAGAAGAATCATCATTTCGGCCATTACCTTGGTAAAGACCCGAGGTGCCGTGGACAATCCAAACGGCAGCGTCTGAAACTGATAATGACAGTTTTGCACCACGAACCTGAGGTACCCTTGATGTGAAGGGCAAATTGGGACATGCAGGTAAGCATCCTTTATGTCCAGGGACACCATAAAGTCCCCTTCTTCCAGATTCGCTATCACTGCTCTGAGTGACTCCATCTTGAACTTGAATTTTTGTATGTACAGGTTCAAAGATTTCAGATTTAGAATAGGTCTTACCGAGCCGTCCGGCATCGGTACCACAAATAGCGTGGAGTAATACCCCTTTCCCTGTTGTAGGAGGGGTACCTTGACTATCACCTGCTGAGAAAACAGCTTGTGAATGGCTTCCAATACCGTCGCCCTGTCTGAGGGAGACGTTGGCAAAGCAGACTTTAGGAACCGGCGAGGGGGAGACTTCTCGAATTCCAACCTGTAACCCTGAGATACTACCTGCAGAATCCAGGGGTCCACCTGTGAGCAAGCCCACTGTGCGCTGAAATTCTTGAGTCGACCCCCCACCGCTCCTGAGTCCGCTTGTAAGGCCCCAGCGTCATGCTGAGGGCTTTGCAGAACCCTGGGAGGGCTTCTGTTCCTGGGCCGGGGCTGCTTGCTGCCCTCTCTTACCCCTTCCTCTGCCCCGAGGCAGCTATGACTGTCCTTTTGTCCGCTTGTTCTTATAGGACCGAAAGGACTGCGGCTGAAAAGACGGTGTCTTTTTCTGTTGGGAGGGGGTCTGAGGTAAAAAGGTGGATTTTCCGGCAGTTGCCGTGGCCACCAGATCCGATAGACCGACGCCAAATAATTCCTCCCCTTTATACGGCAATACTTCCATATGTCGTTTGGAATCCGCATCACCTGACCACTGTCGCGTCCATAAACTCCTTCTGGCAGATATGGACATCGCATTTACTCTCGATGCCAGAGTGCAAATATCTCTCTGAGCATCTCGCATATAAAGGAAAGCATCCTTTAATTGCTCTATAGTCAATAAAATACTGTCCCTATCCAGGGTATCAATATTTTCAGTCAGGGAATCCAACCAGACGACCCCAGCACTGCACATCCAGGCTGAGGCGATGGCTGGTCGCAGTATAACACCAGTATGTGTGTATATACTTTTTAGGGTAGTTTCCAGTCTCCTATCCGCTGGATCCCTGAGGGCGGCCGTATCAGGAGACGGTAACGCCACTTGTTTTGATAAGCGTGTGAGCGCCTTATCCACCCTAGGGGGTGTTTCCCAGCGCGCCCTAACCTCTGGCGGGAAAGGGTATAATGCTAATAACTTTTTTGAAATTAGCATTTTTCTATCTGGGTTAACCCACGCTTCATCACATACATCATTTAATTCCTCTGATTCAGGAAAAACTACAGGTAGTTTTTTCACCCCCCACATAATACCCCTTTTTGTGGTACTTGCAGTATCAGAGATATGCAAAGCCTCCTTCATTGCCGTGATCATATAACGTGTGGCCCTACTTGAAAATACGTTTGTTTCATCACCATCGACACTAGATTCAGTGTCTGTGTCTGGGTCTGTGTCGACCGACTGAGGTAAAGGGCGCTTTACAGCCCCTGACGGTGTCTGAGACGCCTGGGCAGGTACTAACTGGTTTGCCGGCCGTCTCATGTCGTCAACTGATTTTTGTAATGTGCTGACATTATCACGTAATTCCATAAACAAAGCCATCCATTCCGGTGTCGACTCCCTGGGGGGTGACATCACCATTATCGGCAATTGCTCTGCCTCCACACCAACATCGTCCTCATACATGTCGACACACACGTACCGACACACAGCAGACACACAGGGAATGCTCTTATCGAAGACAGGACCCCACTAGCCCTTTGGGGAGACAGAGGGAGAGTTTGCCAGCACACACCCAAGCGCTATAATATATATGGGAACAACCTTATATAAGTGTTGTTCCTTATAGCAGCTTAAATATATCAAAATATCGCCAAAAAATGCCCCCCCTCTCTGTTTTACCCTGTTTCTGTAGTGCAGTGCAGGGGAGAGTCCTGGGAGCCTTCCTCATAGCGGAGCTGAGCAGGAAAATGGCGCTGTGTGCTGAGGAGAATAAGCCCCGCCCCCTATTTCGGCGGGCTTTTCTCCCGTAGTTTTAGATAACTGGCATGGGTTAAATACATACATATAGCCTCAATGGCTATATGTGATGTATTCTTTTGCCATAAGGTATTAAATATTGCTGCCCAGGGCGCCCCCAGCAGCGCCCTGCACCCTCCGTGACCGCTTGGTGTGAAGTGTGTGACAACAATGGCGCACAGCTGCAGTGCTGTGCGCTACCTTCATGAAGACTGAAGAGCCTTCTGCCGCCTGTTTCCGGACCTTCAATCTTCAGCATCTGTAAGGGGGGTCGGCGGCGCGGCTCCGGGACGAACCCCAGGGTGAGACCTGTGTTCCGACTCCCTCTGGAGCTAATGGTGTCCAGTAGCCTAAGAATCCAATCCATCCTGCACGCAGGTGAGTTGAAATTCTCTCCCCTAAGTCCCTCGATGCAGTGAGCCTGTTGCCAGCAGGACTCACTGAAAATAAAAAACCTAAAAACTTTTTCTAAGCAGCTCTTTAGGAGAGCCACCTAGATTGCACCCTGCTCGGACGGGCACAAAAACCTAACTGAGGCTTGGAGGAGGGTCATAGGGGGAGGAGCCAGTACACACCACCTAATCCTAAAGCTTTATTTTTGTGCCCTGTCTCCTGCGGAGCCGCTATTCCCCATGGTCCTGACGGAGTCCCCAGCATCCACTTAGGACGTTAGAGAAAAGTCAGATTGACAGTGTCGAAACCGGGCCAAAACTTGTCGGATTTGGCAGCGCAACACGTGGATCCGCGGTTAATGCAACAATCCACGTGGTATCCGACAAGTCGGGAATTCCCGAAATGTCGGAAAAAATGGCCCGCCATTGAATAGGTCGGAACCACTCCCGACCTAAACCTGTTGGAAACTGCTGTCTTTCCGACAGGTATTGAATATACCCCTATATATTATTTGTTGCTGTATATAATCTGTTACTGTATATTATCTGTCACTGTATCTGCCTTCACCTTTATTCCCTTTTCTAAATACCATTTTCATAACTTTCCTTTCGTATACCACCAACCGGCCATGCTTCAGGATTTACTACCATAATTCCTTATACCACATGCTCTGTGCCAAGGCAATACTTAAAACATTCCCAGTTATGAATATTTAATGCACAGGTTAAAAAAAAACGCAGATCTAGACCAGGGAAATATGAAAACAGAACACCTTGGCATGAAGGAAATAGCTAAACTGTATATTTATTCCTAGTCAGTTGTTTAACACGTGGTTCATGCCATCAGGATCTTCGAGAAATAAGGATGCATCTTGGAATTCTTTGAGCATGCAGGAGCTCTCTGTCATTGGAGGAAAGCACTGCGGTACTAGATAAGGAATGACCACGTTGTGATTTTATGGACACCAGTCTTGGACCTCTCTGTGATCACACAGTGCTTTTCCTGCATTGGCAGGATTGTCTGAATCTATCTTATTGTCTAGACAAGATGCCCATTATCATACCTCCCAACATGACCCTCTCCAGGAGGGACACAATGCTCTGCTGCTGGCCTTTTCTCTTAATGTATGAATGCTGGCACATGTGTTGAACAGGTGAATGGATAAGAAAGGTGTTTCTGCACAGGTGATGGCAATCAGAAATTAAGAGGGAAGTCCAGGAGCAGAGCATTCTGTCCCTCCTGGAGAGGGTCATGTTGGGAGGTATGCATTAAGACTATGGATGACACTTAGGAAGGAAGAATTAAGGGGCAGATGTATTAACCTGGAGAAGGCATAAGGAAGTGATAAACCAGTGATATGTGCAGTAGCGGATCTGGCCACGGGCAAGCAGGACTTTTGCCCGGGGCGCCGGCGCCATCCGGAGGGCGCCGCACCAGGGCAAGATACGCTGCTACAGTGCCCCCCGCTGCCCGCTGCCGCTGGCTGCTGTGAAGGGAAACTAGAGTTTCCCTTCGTGGAGAGGTCCCTTACTGTGCGATGCGCGATGACGTCATCGCGCACCGCACAGCAAAGGTCCTCTCCATGAAGCTACGCGTCTAGTTTCCCTTCATGGAGAGGACCTTTGTTGTGCGATGACGTCATCGCGCACCGCACATTAAAGGACCTCTCCACGAAGGGCTTCACAGCGGCCAGCGGCAGCGGCCAGCGGGGGGCACATTTCAGAGCGCTACAGTAGTCTGTACAGGGGGGCGTAAATGACCACGCCCCCTGTACGAAGCCACGCCCCCCATTGCCGCCCGGGGCGCGCAAAGCCCCAGAACTGGCCCTGGATATGTGCAATGTGATAAATGAACCAACCAATCAGCTCCAATATGTAAATTAACAGTTAGGAGCTGATTGGCTGGTGCAGTTATCACCTTGCACATATCACTGGTTTATCACTCCTTATGCCTCCTCCAGGTTAATACATCTGCCCCTAAATTCTTTGACAAACTAGTAGTAACACCTAAGAATCGTCAGCATGCTAGAATGTCACTGCTAAGTATGCACAAGGGTTGCTAATCCTTCAGATAATTGTTACTGTTAATTTTTTTTAAACAAAAACCAGCAAAACAAAGACACCACTTACTGACACATTGGGGGGAATTCAAATGTTTGAAAAGTCGGTTGTGTGTCTGTTTTTTCATGTCTATGAGATAGGAAAAAACAAAAACCCAACTGACTTTTCAAACAATTGAATCTTCCCCATTATGCAATATCAAATGCTGTTTGCAACCTGACACAATCAATGTAACACTGCTGTATGGTCTATTGTAGATGTGAACTATTTTCTTACTGAAGCGTGAAAACTTGACATTGAGGGAAAGATTCACTTAGCCGCGGGTTGGGCTATTCGATTAGAACCCCATGAACAACCCACGACTAGCTCAAATGCAGCACTTAACATGGATTTCTGCTTGCACCATTCGAAGGTGTGAGTAAAATCTGCATTACGTGCTACCTCGGGGCAAGTCATCAGTTGATTGCAGGCTTCTAATTGAATAGCACCGGCCACTTTACCTGCAGCTAAATTAATCTCCCCAGTGGCGTAAGTTCGTCCCAGTTGCCCGGAGGCAAGATAAATATTGGTGCCCCCTATTTCCTATATCAAGATAAGTGTGTGTGTGTGTGTGTGTGTGTGTGTGTGTGTGTGTGTGTGTGTGTGTGTGTGTGTGTGTGTGTGTGTCCATAAAAATGTATATACTATATTTATACATTTAATTGTCTTTTATTTTAAATCACACATTTATTAGCGGTCATACCCAGGATTAGAACCCATGACCTGTTACACTAACAGCAGACACTTTACTGATGGAGCTATTTGCTCCTGTAGAGGAAGCATGAGAATTCTAACTATATGAAGTTATGTGTAATTGTCAGAGAAGTATCTTCATATAGTTAAAATTTTCATATTTCCTATACAGGAGCAAACAGCTTCATCAGTAAGGTGTCTGCTTCCAGTGTAATAGGTTGTGGTTTGTAATCCTGGGTATGACACTTGTAAAATGTGTATATTTATAATAAAGAGGGTGTGATTTGTAAGGTGCAGGGACCAGTGAGGAAGTCGGCCACTGAAAAGACAGCGGCAGCTATCAATTAACTTAATTCATTGGTGTCACAGAATGGGAGGAGAGGTGCCCCCTTCAGAGCAGGAGCCCGGCGGCAGATGACTCCGTTGCCTCCCAGAGTTCTGCCTCTGAATCTCCCCCAGAGGCGTAACTAGGGCTTTCGGAGCCCAGGGCAAGATGAAGAGTGGCGCCCCCCCCAAAAAAAAAAAAAACAACAACAACCCATACAATCAACTATGTGTGGGCGCCTGAGGCGCGCTCCAAAAAAATGAGCGTGACCATGCACCAGAAGGAGCGTGGTCATATACCAGAAGGGGCATGGCCACTGAAAATGGGGCGTTCCAACATAACTATCACCTCCCCCCTTGTGTCGTCTCTCAGCACACTATCACCTCCCCCTTGTGTCGTCTCTCAGCACACTATCACCTACCCCTTGTGTCATCTCTCAGCACACTATCACCTACCCCTTGTGTCGTCTCTCAGCACACTATCACCTACCCCTTGTGTCTTCTCTCAGCACATTATCACTTACCCCTTGTGTCATTTCTCAGCACACTATCACCTACCACTTGTGTCGTCTCTCAGCACACCTTCAATCAATTTTTGCATATTATGGCAGTAGAGCTCCCTATTTACACAGTACACAGGTAGAGTCCCCTTTTTACACAGTACGCAGGCAGAGTCCCCTTTTTACACAGTACGCAGGCAGAGCCCCCTTTTTACACAGTACACAGGCAGAGACCCCTTTTTACACAGTACACAGGCAGAGTCCCCTATTTACACAGTACGCAGGCAGAGCCCCCTTTTTACACAGTACACAGGCAGAGTCCCCTTTTTACACAGTACACAGGCAGAGTCCCCTTTTTACACAGTACACAGGTAGAGTCCCCTTTTTACACAGTACACACAGTGCCGGATACACATTACCTCACAGTGCCAGGTACACATTGCCAGATACATATTGCCCCACAGTGCCACATACACAAATGCCCCACAGTGCCAGATACACAAATGCCCCACAGTGCCAGGTACACATTGCCCCACAGTGCCAGGTACACATTGCCCCACAGTGCCTGATACACAAATGCCCCACTGTGCCAGATACACAAATGCCCCACAGTGTCAGATACATATTACCTCACACAGCGCCAGATACACATATCCCCACAGTGCCAGATACACATTGCCCCACAGTGCCAGATACACTCCGACTTAAGTGCCCAGTGCGACGCAGTTTCTGCCACGCGAAGCGCAGAAATCAGCATCATGGATTTCTGCTCGCATCCTTCCAGGGATGCGAGAAGAAATCTTCTAGCCACTTATTCTTATACCTACAGTATGTGGTAGTGTTTATACTTTATAGTGGGCCACACAATGGTGTTCCCAAATTCATAATAAGCTTGATAACCGTGCCCCCAAATTCATAATGTGCCACAAGCAAGAATATGATTTGGCAGACAACACAAATAAAATGACTCTATATGTATAATTCAGACTAATGTAACTACTACTACATTGTGCTTTTCTACACACAATGCAGAAACCCACATGCCCCTCTGCTGTACAGATACCACATACATTTAAACAGGAGGCTGCTGTCACTGTGCACGAACGAACACTCACCTTCCAATACAGGAAAATTATAAGCCTTGTAAAAATCATTAGTACTGTATGTCATTACACCCAGCTCCTCGTCTGTGCTGCAATCAATTCAGTAAGGATCACCCGTGGACAGCGCAGCTATGGGGACACACAATGCAGTCACCGCCGTGTACACAGCAGCCCAGGCTGACAGTGACACTCGTATGACACACAGTGTACACACAATCACTGGCAGAGCCAGGGACATGACGAGGACAGTGGAAGACAGACCCGCTAACCAGGACCACCATGGGCCAGCTGGGAGGACTGGAAGACGGGGTGAGGCGACCGGGAGCTGGCGGAGAGCAGCAGGCTCATCAAACAGGGAGCGTGACACATAGCGGTCACGCTCTCTGCTGCAAGAGGACCTCAGCCGTGTGGAGGACTGGCGGAGCTCCGGCATTCCGCGGTGGAGGTGAGCGCAATGGTGCTCAGTGGGGCGAGCAGGCCATGCAAGTGCCGGTGGTGCCCCCTCTGTTGGGTCTGCCATGGCGCCCAGGGCAAGTGCCCTGCTCGCCCCGTGCTAGTTACGCCTCTGATCTCCCCCTTAGTGATCATGAATATATTTACTGATTGCCTGCAACTCTGGTCCTCACAAGAAAATGTATTATGCGTAGTCAAGTGTCTGTATATAAGTGATACATATATGGGTTTATGTAGATAACACAATGGATCTATAACAGTGATGCATGAAGCAGAACTGGAATAATTAGAACTAAGCATTGTATGACACCTTCTCCTTTGCTACTCTCCTTGTCTTCTCATCCATCCATGACAGTCTTCCAAGTGTGTATTCAAACGCTGATCGGATCTCAGCGATCATCAGCTCAGCCTAAAGGAAAGTTGAAGTACAATTAATACCAACGTATGATTATGGATATTATCAGGTGTCCTAGTGAGTATTTCTTGCTATAAAAACTCACAATGTTTTTGCTGTTCTTATCAAACGTGGATTTGACAAAGAGTGATCCCAGAGCAAATCCAAGAGTATCATCTGTGTTGGATAAACATGTCTGCCAGCGAGGAGTGCAGGACTGCAATGGAGAGAGAGAATGAGATGCTGGAAATAAAAAAGGACCAGTAAAGTAAGATAACATGGGACATTAGAAGAGATGATAGGTCCACGGACAACTCTTTAGATGACACCTGGAGAGCAATCAGTAATGTAAGGATAAGATGGGATAAATGAAGCCAATGTAAAAGCACAGTAAAAGTTACCTATTAGCACACAATGGCCCTCATTCCGAGTTGATCGCACGCTAGCTGTTTTTAGCGGCCGTGCAAACCCATAGTCGCCGCCCACGGGGGAGTGTATTTTCGCTTTGCAAGTGTGCGAACGCCTGTGCAGCCCAGCTCTGCAAAAACATTTTGTGCAGTTTCAGAGTAGGTCTGAACTTACTCAGCCCTTGCGATCACTTCAGTCTTTTTGGTGCTGGAATTGACGTCACACACCCGCCCTCCAAATGCCCGGACACACCTTAATTTTCCCTACCACTCCCAGAAAACGGTCAGTTGACACCAATATACGCCCTCTTTCTGTCAATCTTCTTGCGATCGGCTGTGCAAATGGATTCTTCATTAAATCTATAGCTCAGCTATGACCCGCACTGTACCCGTACGACGCGCATGCGCATTGTGGTGTATACGCATGCGCAGTAGAGACCTGATCGCAGAAGCAGCGAAAATCGTCAGAGTGCGATCAACTCGGAATGACCCCCAATGTACATGATCAGTGCTATAAAACAACATTATCTCACAAAACTAATAGAAAGGATTTAATCCTCAGTGAAAGAATTGTGGATGGAGACATGCAACCCTTTTTATGGAGTATGTCTCCTTTCAGTCAACTATGTAAAACTGCCAGTTCAATAGCAGAAATACTGTACAATGGACATATGGTCTTATACATATTGCTGTACCTACGCTACAATGCATGTCCATGGATATTGTCAG
This sequence comes from Pseudophryne corroboree, assembly GCF_028390025.1. Taxonomy (NCBI): domain Eukaryota; kingdom Metazoa; phylum Chordata; class Amphibia; order Anura; family Myobatrachidae; genus Pseudophryne; species Pseudophryne corroboree. The sequence continues at coordinate 374,129,072 of NC_086447.1, read as the reverse complement.
CTGACTTTACATCAAGTATTATATGTATGATAAGAGCATCCTGATGTGCACACTGAGACTGATGCAAGGTTGAACACAAGTCGGCCACAATTGGTCCTGAAATGAGTGCATGGAACTAAATGGTATGATATCCGTCATCAGAACACACTTGCACCAGCTCTGTTCTTGGTGCAAAAGATACATCTGAAAACATAATGTACAGAAAATTAGCACTAGAAAATATAAAATTAAATATATGATGATGCTAGACGTTTAGTATAGATTTTTAGAAAATGTTTTTAATTAATAATAACTATTTAAAAAAAAACTTTGTACAAATTTCATAAAATCACAATGCATTGCATATCTGACTCCATAAATAGTCACCATATGGACTTAGGACCTTCTCCGGATTCCTCCTGTGAGCACTTGAAGTAGCTGGCGTAGCTCAAGAGGGTGCAGTCCCCAATGTTTTTAAGCACATGGTGACTGTCCCATGAATGGATGTGCTCTAGGGGTGTCCTTGGATTTGTGCAAATAGTTAGGAGCTTTCCGCTGGAGGGTAAGTGTTGTCCATGTAATGTCCAATAGGTAGTAGAGTCCTTATAGCTCAACGCGTTTCACTGGGTTGTTGTACCCCAGCTTCCTCAGGAGCATATGAGTGTGGTGTTCCCAGACCTGCTTTAAATACCTGTCAGGTAACGATGTAATTGTATGCACTTGTGTGCATACTGACATAATTTGAAAAACGTCAAGAAAAATCATAAAAGTATATATCGGAGGCAATGCTATGTTAATTAGCAAATCATATGTTCTGTAAGTGGACAGAATTGATGATCAATAAACAAGAAATTGTGTATATTAACCCGAATAATTATCACTAATACTGACCGGTCACGTGATCTTAAAAAACAATCAGATCCCTTAAAATAAGGTCCTCCAATTGGTTGATATCAACCACGTGATCGGACCTGACGAGGGTATTATTCTTTTGTATTTTTGTTTTTATAACTTCATAAATTCATCGTACACCATATATATGGCATCAATTATGTGACTTTCCCTTGTAAAAGTATAAACATATATGTATTGTGGCAGCCATTGTCTAATGAAGAAATAAATGCATAATTCGAATGCAATCCCATGATATGTGTAGCATGTGACCTGGGTCATGTTTACTCTGGCTGTCAACTGTTGCCGTGGGAATAGATGCCGAGAGCGGCGGACCCCAGCCGTGACCCGCAACACGGTGTGCGGGCCCGGGAGTCCACACCACCCGCCACCACGTCCCCACCACAACACTGGAAAATAGGGAAAACAATAGGCATTTCGGTAGATGATGACTACAGGAGGAGACGTGCACCGGGGTCTGTGGATCCCCCGGAGGAAGTGCGTCACAGTGCGCAACCCAGAAGTTCATCGTCCACCGGCGCCACATCTCCACGGCAACCACCATACAACAAAACAGAGTGCACACTGTACACACAAATATATAATATGAAATAAAAAACTTAACGATACCGAACAAGATTTAGCTTTTATATGTAAGTTTAACAAAAGTGCTAATGAGATCGGAAAATATGTTTCCAGGAATTACAGAATACTAAGGCATGATAATGTCTTTTGGGACATAATACCTAATAAACCACATATCATTTATAGAATAAATAAATCTCTCAAAACCATCTTAGCTCCAAGTCACCTCAAAACTATACAGAATAAAGAAATATTGAAACCAGATGGATGCTCCTGGTTACCACAAAGACCATGTGGTTTCCATAAATGTGGCAAAGATGCACCATGTGCTCAAATATGCAGAAAAAAACAACATCAGTTATTTTACCATCCACAAAAGAAGTGTATCAACTAAAGTCATTTATAAACTGTGACTCTAAATATGTTATCTATTTATTAACATGTGGATGTGGGTTACATTGTATTGGCAGAACAATAAGACATCTACATATTTGATTTATGGAACAGAGTAGAAACATCATTAAGATAAGCACTTTACACAACATACCTAGACATTTCAATAACACAACATAACAGTGATCCATTAAGATTACAAATTGTGGGTTTAGAATTGATCACACATACTGCTAGAGGGGGAGATAGATACAATAAATTATGTGAGAGAAGTCTTCTGGATGTTGAAATTTAATTAATTATATCCGGACAGCCTTAATGAAACTATTGAGCTTAGGGGGTCATTCCAAGTTGATCGCTCGCTGCCGATTTTCGCAGCGTAGCGATCAGGTGAAAAAACGGCATTTATGCGCATGCGTATGGCCTGCAATGCGCACGTGCGACGTACGGGTACAAAGCTCTATGTGGTTGTGCTCAGGTTCTAGAGAAGTTTTTCTTCGCACTGACGGCCGCAAGAAGATTGACAGGAAGAGGGCATTACTGGGTGTCAACTGACCGTTTTCAGTGAGTGTTTGCAAAAACGCAGGTGTGTCTGAAAAAACGCAGGCGTGGCTGGGCGGGTGTATGACGTCAAATCCGGACACAAATAGGCTGAAGTGATCGCAAGCGCTGAGTAGGTTCAGAGCTACTCAAAAACTGCACAAACTGTTTTTGTAGAGCTCGGCTGCACAAGCATTCGCACTTCTGCTAAGCTAAAGTACACTCCCCAGTGGGCGTCGGCATAGCGTTTGCACGGCTGCTAAAACTAGCTAGCGAGCGATCAACTCGGAATGACCCCCTTAATTCTGTACTATGATTGCCATATGAATACTCTAACAACGATAATAAATATCATATTGCTCAAGATAAATGAAACATCATATATAAATGTTCTATTTTTATGATTGTGGAGTATTAGGTATTATTCATGTATTTCATATGTATCTTTCCAATATCCAATTTTCCCAATTAGAAAGATGTTATATATGTAACTATATATTTATTCCTTTATACCTCTTCCTCTTATTTCTTATTATATATTTGTGTGTACAGTGTGCACTCTGTTTTGTTGTATGGTGGTTGCCCTGGAGACGTGGCGTCGGGGGGCGATGAGCTTCTGGGTTGCGCACTGTGACGCATTTCCTCCGGGGAGTCCACGGACCCCGGAGCACGTCTCCTCCTGTAGTCATCATTTACTGAGATGTCTACTGTTTTCCCTATTTTCCAGTGTTGTGGTGGGGACGTGGTGGCGGGTGGTGTGTACTCCCAGGCTCGCACACCGTGTTGCGGGCTACGGCTGGGGTCCGCCGCTCTCGGCATCTGTTCCCACAGCAACAGAGTTGACAGCCAGAGTAAACATGAACCAGGACACATGCTACACATATCACGTGATCGCATTCGAATTATACATTTATTTCTTCATTAGACAATGGCTGCCACAATACATATATGTTTATACTTTTACAAGGGAAAGTCACATAATTGATGCCATATATAAGGTGCACAAAGAATTTATGAAGTTATAAAAACAAAAATACAAAAGAATAATGGCCTTCATTCCGAATTTGTTCGCTCGCTAGCCGCTTTTCGCAGCAGTGCACACGCTAAGCCGCCGCCCTCTGGGAGTGAATCTTAGCTTAGCAGAATTGCGAACGAAGTATTCGCAATATTGCGAAAAGATTTTTCTGTGCAGTTTCTGAGTAGCTCGAGACTTACTCTTCCAGTGCGATCAGTTCAGTGCTTGTCGTTCCTGGTTTGACGTCACAAACACACCCAGCGTTCGCCCAGACACTCCCCCGTTTCTTCAGCCACTCCCGCGTTTTTCCCAGAAACGGCAGCGTTTTTTCACACACACCCATAAAACGGCCAGTTTCCGCCCAGAAACACCCACTTCCTGTCAATCACACTACGATCACCAGAACAAAGAAAAACCTCGTAATGCCGTGAGTAAAATACCAAACTTCTTAGCAAATTTAATTGGCGCAGTCGCAGTGCGAACATTGCGCATGCGCAATTAGCAGAAAATCGCTGCGATGCGAAGAAAATTACCGAGCGAACAACTCGGAATGAGGGCCAATACCCTTGTCCGGTCTGATCGCGTGGTTGATATCAACCAATTGGAGGACCTTATTTTAAGGGATCTGATTGGTTTTTAAGATCACGTGACCGGTCAGTATTAGTGATAATTATTTGGGTTAATATACACAATTTCTTGTTTATTGATCATCAATTCTGTCCATTTACAGAACATATGATTTGTAAATTAACATAGCATTGCCTCCGATATATACAGTATTTGCTGGCGTATAAGACTACTTTTTTGCCCTGAAAAACATGCCTCCAAGTTGGGGGGTCGTCTTATACGCCGGGTGCACTTCAGTTGGGATAGACATAGCTGCCATAGTGGCCTTCCGATACTCACTCATGTGAAACCGGTAACACTAAATGCACACAGGGGTATACTTTTATAAATTTTACAACTTTCTCCTCGCCCCCTCCCCCCTTCTTATGCATACCTTCATAAATACTCCCTATCCGAATCTCTTATCAGGTCATAATATACAGTATGTCACAAATCTGATGTTCTTTTACGTTTTATTTGGTGTGTGGAAGGGGGTAGTCTTATACGGCGATTATATAACAAACTCTATATTTTGAGTGGAAATGTTGGGGGTCGTCTTATACGCCCAGTCGTCTTATACGCCGGCAAATACGGTACTTTTATGATTTTGCTCGACGGTTTTTCAAATTATGTTAGTATGCACACAAGTGCATACAATTACATCGTTACCTGACAGGTATTTAAAGCAGGTCTGGGAACACCACACTCATATGCTCCTGAGGAAGCTGGGGTACAACAACCCAGTGAAACGCGTTGAGCTATAAGGACTCTACTTCTTTTTATTGCGGACTCCTTGCCATCACCTATTGGACATTACATGGACAACACTTACCCTCCAGCGGAAAGCTCCTAACTAATTGCATAAATCCAAGGATACTCCTAGAGCACATCCATTCATGGGACATTCACTGTGTGCTTAAAAACATTGGGGACTGCATCCTATTGAGCTACGCCAGCTACTTCAAGTGCTCACAGGAGGAATCCGGAGAAGGTCCTAAGTCCATATGGTGACTATTTATGGAATCAGATATGCAATGCATTGTGATTTTATGAAATTTGTACATAAAATCATAAATAGTTATTAATTAAAAACATTTTCTAAAAACCCATATTAACCGTCTAGCATCATCATATATTTAAATATATATTTACTAGCGTTGGTTTTCTATACATTATCTGTTTGTACCAAGTGTACCCACAGGGGCCTCACAACCCCCTATTTGTTATGCACACCAGTGCCTGCAGGAAAGTACTGGTGTCAGGACTGTTATGCACTCCAGTGCCTGCAGGAATGTACTGGTGTTTGAACTGTTATGCAAAACAAATGGACTTACAGACAGACTGGGGAATATGACATAACGTACACAGAAGGTGATAGGTTAACAAAATACACACAAAGTGAACAGAGAAGCCCAGAGGCTAAGGAACTGGGTATCTCCCTTGTATTAGAACTGCTCAGATGGGAAAAGCAAGATGTTGTGTTTTAATACGCAGAGAACCCGAAATGCTGTTGCTAAGGGCAACAGCAAAACCCTAAAGGGTTACCAACGGGTGTGGCAGTAAACTCCTTGGTCAGAGATGGAATGATAGACACAAGGAGAGTCTCCACAATCCTAATTCTCACTTGCAGTGCACAGGTTCAGCTTACTGCCACTAAACTGACCCCTGACACCTAGCACAGTGAGACAGGATTAGACAGGCAAGTCTTAGAATACAGCCGCAAACTTGCTAAGTTCACAGAGTAGTAACAGAACCCCAGCAAGCTAAACGACTGACTCCAGTCTTACTGCTAGGTCTGGATTGGCAGAGTGTAATACCAAATCCCCAGGCCTATTTGCAGTAAGCAACAAACAAATACAAAGCTACACAGTACTGGCTAACTTTCAGAAACTGACTAACCAACAAAGATTCAGCAGCATCTGCTTACCCTGAGAAGAGGCCTTATAAAGCAGGTGCTGTCCACGCCCCACTCAGACCTCACAGACTGTGAGCACAAAAACCAGCACCGGATCCCCTGCCATGCACAGAGCCTATAACCACTGCACAGCAAAAGACCCGAACCGGAGTATCAGCTGCGCTCAGGTCACTCCGCTAGCACTTGTCTCCCGGTTGCCATGACGACGTGGCAGCACAGGGCAGGAGACCCTAACAGTACCCCCCCTCTGACGAGGGGTCAAAGAACCCCTACCACCGGGTTTATCGGGGAACTGCGAGAAGAAAGAGCGTATCAGTCTGGGGGCATGAAGATCACAACTGCGCACCCACGACCGCTCCTCCGGGCCATACCCCTTCCAGTGCACCAAAAATGACAGCCGACCCCGAACCACCTTGGAGTCAAGAATCCTTTCAACAACAAACTCCCTCTGGCCACGTATCAGAAGAGGGGAAGGTCTTCCACTGGAAGAAGGATTACTAATCGCCCGTTTTAAAAGGGAACAATGAAAGGTTTTATTGATACCCAAAGAACGGGGCAGATCTAACTGAAATGCCACCGGATTGATAACCCTGGTGATCTTATAAGGGCCGATGAACCGGGGGCCTAACTTATGAGATGGCTGTCTCAACTTCAAATTCTTGGTAGACAACCAGACGAAGTCTCCTAATTTGAAGCTGCAGGGTCTTTTCCGCTTATCAAAAACCCTTTTGGTCACTAATGACACAGACACAAGGGCTTTCTTCACTTTCCGCCAAATACCTCTAAGGACCGAAACCACAGAGGAACCACCAGGCGTGGAGTCCAGGGGGTCAAAAGAATTGGCCTTAGGATGATGCCCATACACACAAAGGAATGGAGAGATCCCTGTAGCAGAGTGAGCCGCGTTGTTATAGGCAAACTCCGCCATGGACAGATGAGCAACCCAGTCAGTCTGACACTTGGAGACATAACACCTGAGGAACTGCTCCAAGGACTGGTTCACCCTTTCAGTCTGCCCATTAGACTGCGGATGGTAGCCCGACGACAAGCTGACAGAAATCTGGAGATCGGAACAAAATGCCCTCCAGAATTTGGCCACAAACTGGGATCCGCGGTCAGAGACCACATCAAGTGGCAACCCGTGGAGACGCACAACATGCAGCATAAATAATTCAGACAGGCGTCTGGCCGATGGCAGCCCAACCAGTGGAACGAAGTGCGCCATCTTCGAAAACCTGTCAACGACAACCCAGATAGCTGTCATCCCCGAGGATTTGGGCAAGTCCACCACAAAATCCATTGAAATGTGGGTCCATGGCTTAGATGGGATAGAGAGTGGATGTAATGGGCCAACCGGAACCCCTCTAGGAGTCTTATTTCGGGCACAGATGTCACATGCCCGAACCCACTGATCCACATCCTTAGCCACCGAGGGCCACCACACCGCCCTAGATAGCAACTCCCGAGTTCTGGCAATACCCGGGTGACCTGCAGACTTCTTGGCATGGAATTCCAGGAACACTCGCTGTCTTAACCTAGGAGGCACAAACAAAAGACCTACCGGAAGGTCTGGAGGAGCCTGCTCCTGTGCTCTAAGGACTAATGATAAGAGGTCCTGGGTAATGCCCACTTTAATACATGATGGGGAAACAATGGGCAACGGCTCCTCGGTGGTCTCCTGGATTGGAGCAAAACTCCGCGAGAGCGCATCAGCCTTGATGTTTTTTGACCCAGGGCGATATGTTATCAAAAAATTAAAGCGAGCAAAAAACAAAGCCCATCGTGCCTGCCTGGCATTGAGACGCTTCGCTGACTCTAAATATGCCAGATTCTTATGGTCAGTGAGAATTGAGACCACAAACTTAGCCCCCTCAAGCCAGTGTCTCCACTCCTCGAGTGCATCCTTAATAGCCAACAATTCCCGGTTACCCACGTCATAATTCATCTCGGCAGGCGAAAATTTACGGGAAAAGTAAGCACAGGGATGAAGGCGATTATCAGACACTCCCATCTGAGAAAGCACTGCCCCAATACCCATCTCAGAGGCATCCACCTCCACCACAAAAGGACGCTCTGGATCTGGGTGTCGCAGCACCTTGGCCGAAACAAATGCCCTTTTGAGACGGGCAAAAGCCGCTTTAGCCTCACAAGACCAGTGAGCAACATCCGCCCCTTTCTTAGTGAGTGCCACCAAGGGCGCCACTATAGACGAAAATCCAGCGATAAATCGTCTATAAAAATTCGCAAAGCCCAGGAAACGCTGAAGCGCCTTCAAACTAGTGGGCTGCACCCAATCCAGGACTGCCTGTACCTTGGAACCCTCCATTTGGAAACCTTCTGGGGAGATAATATATCCTAGAAATGCGATTTGCTGAACTTCAAATTCGCACTTCTCCAGCTTCGCCCCAAGCCGGTGGTCTCTGAGTTTCTGGAGGACTAAGCGTACATGCTTCCGATGTTCCTCCAGGGAATGGGAGAAGATTAGGATGTCATCTAAGTATACAACTAAGAATCTATCCAAATATTCCCTGAGCACATCATTCATGAAATCCTGGAAGACTGCCGGGGCATTACAGAGCCCAAAAGGCATCACCAAATATTCATAATGCCCTGAGTGGGTATTACAGGCAGTCTTCCATTCATCCCCCTCTCTTATTCGGATTAGATTGTACGCACCGCGTAGGTCAATCTTAGAAAAAATGGTGGCAGTACGAAGCTGGTCAAACAAGACCGAAATGAGAGGCAGTGGGTAAGAGTTTTTAATCGTGATACGGTTCAATTCCCTGAAGTCGATGCAGGGTCGCAACGAACCGTCCTTTTTACCCACGAAGAAGAACCCCGACCCAACTGGAGACTGTGAAGGTCTGATAAATCCCTTAGCCAAGTTCTCCTGAATGTACTCTGCCATAGCCTGAGTCTCAGGACGTGACAGGGAGTACAACCTGCTCTTGGGAAGCTTAGCATTTGGCAACAAATCAATGGCACAGTCATAGGGGCGATGGGGAGGTAGTACCTCTGCAACTTTTTTGGAGAACACGTCCGCAAAATCTGCATAACACCCTGGCAATCCTGGCAAACTTAGCTGCGAGAGCCTGACTGGAAGGCTCAAGCAACTCCTGAAACAATCAGTACCCCAACTAAGAATCTCCCCAGAGACCCAGTCAAATTGAGGATTGTGGGCCCTTAACCAGGGTAACCCCAACACCAATGGGGCAAAAGTACAGACAGTCACATAAAAGGACAATTTTTCAGAGTGTGTGGCTCCAATAAACAAAGAAATCTGGCTAGTGCAAGAGGTAATTTTACCTTGGGATAATGGTTCCCCGTTTAACCCACAAATCTCAATTTCCGATGCCAAGGGTACTAAGGGAACAGAGTGTTTCAGGGCGAATTGGCGGTCCATAAAAACCCCGTCGGCCCCACTGTCCACAAAGGCCTCAGTCTTGACAGTTTGACCGAGGATCTTCAAGGTCACCGGAATGATAAAAGTCTTCTTGGGAAATTCTGACTTCTGGCCTGACAGGATATTTCCCATCACCCTCAGGCCCTGAAGTTTTCCGGCTTTTCTGGGCATGATACTACCACATGACCTTTATTCCCACAGTACAAACACAACCCCTGCTGTCTCCTCCGCGTCTTCTCACGCGAGGAGAGGCGGGTAGCCCCAATCTGCATAGGCTCCTCTGAAAATTCCTCAGAGTCTGAGGTTCCCTTGGGAAGGAAGGAAATCTCAGTCTCCCTTTCAAGCCTACGCTCTCTCAGCCGTCTATCCACCCGGATGGATAACTGCATGAGCTGATCCAAGCTATCAGGCAAGGGATATTGTACCAGTTGGTCCTTTATCTGGTTAGAAAGACCTCTTCGGTACTGGTGTCTCAGGGCTGGGTCATTCCACTGGGTATCATGGGCCAACCTCCGAAACTCCGTACAGTAAACCTCAACTGGCCTTCGCCCTTGCTTAAGGATCGAAATCTGAGCCTCGGCTGAGGCCGTCTTGTCAGGGTCATCATACAACATGCCCAGTGCCGTAAAAAAAGCATCAACACTTTTAAGCGACGGACAGTCAGGCTGCAACCCATATTCCCAGACCTGTGGGTCTCCTTGTAGCAAGGAAATCACTATGCCCACCCGCTGAATCTCCGACCCAGAAGACTGAGGCCTAAGCCGGAAGTATAGCTTGCAGCTCTCCTTGAAACAAAAGAACTGCGAGCGATCTCCAGAAAAACGATCCGGGAGATTTACTTTCGGCTCCTTAACCCCTGCAGGTGCTGCTGCTGCGGGAGCTCCGCCAGCAGCCTGGGAGGTGTGCATTTTAATGGACAAATCATTAAATTGTCGAGTCAGGACCTGCACCTGATCGACCACCTGTTGCAACGTATTTTGAGGGGTATGCTCCATATTCCCACAAAATTTCAACAGGAGTATTAGGCTGCTGAATATGTTATGCACACCAGTGCCTGCAGGAAAGTACTGGTGTCAGGACTGTTATGCACTCCAGTGCCTGCAGGAATGTACTGGTGTTTGAACTGTTATGCAAAACAAATGGACTTACAGACAGACTGGGGAATATGACATAACGTACACAGAAGGTGAAAGGTTAACAAAATACACACAAAGTGAACAGAGAAGCCCAGAGGCTAAGGAACTGGGTATCTCCCTTGTATTAGAACTGCTCAGATGGGAAAAGCAAGATGTTGTGTTTTAATACGTAGAGAACCCGAAATGCTGTTGCTAAGGGCAACAGCAAAACCCTAAAGGGTTACCAACGGGTGTGGCAGTAAACTCCTTGGTCAGAGATGGAATGATAGACACAAGGAGAGTCTCCACAATCCTAATTCTCACTTGCAGTGCACAGGTTCAGCTTACTGCCACTAAACTGACCCCTGACACCTAGCACAGTGAGACAGGATTAGACAGGCAAGTCTTAGAATACAGCCGCAAACTTGCTAAGTTCACAGAGTAGTAACAGAACCCCAGCAAGCTAAACGACTGACTCCAGTCTTACTGCTAGGTCTGGATTGGCAGAGTGTAATACCAAATCCCCAGGCCTATTTGCAGTAAGCAACAAACAAATACAAAGCTACACAGTACTGGCTAACTTTCAGAAACTGACTAACCAACAAAGATTCAGCAGCATCTGCTTACCCTGAGAAGAGGCCTTATAAAGCAGGTGCTGTCCACGCCCCACTCAGACCTCACAGACTGTGAGCACAAAAACCAGCACCGGATCCCCTGCCATGCACAGAGCCTATAACCACTGCACAGCAAAAGACCCGAACCGGAGTATCAGCTGCGCTCAGGTCACTCCGCTAGCACTTGTCTCCCGGTTGCCATGACGACGTGGCAGCACAGGGCAGGAGACCCTAACACTATTTTAAAGCTGCTTTATTGGACAGAGCATATACACAACTCTTTTTCCATTTGTACTAAACATCTGAAAACATGTATGTATGTATGTATGTATGTATGTATGTTTGTATATTCTCTGATTAGAAATAGTGTAACAAGCAGGTTGCAGATCATATAGCTGCTAGTATAATAATATTTTTTGAAATGTCTAGTATATATGATGCAGCATCTTATAAGCTATTATGATTAACTGCAAAGCTAGTTCATTGCAGTAATCTAAGCTTTAATACTGATCGTACATGCGGTGTGGCCTGGAGACTGATGGCAACAGACGTGCCCTGCATGAGCTCCTGCAGCTAATAGCCCTTACAACCTGTTAAACAGCCCTTTGCTGTCCCTGTCTACTGCAAAGCTGACTCCGGCTCCCTTCCAAGCACCCAGACGTGCCCTTGACAGTGCCGCGGAATCGGGGAGCACCTTTTGGAGCTCCCGCGGATTGCGGCCTACGGGCACTTCCTAGACCGGGACCTCGATTTTCCCCCGGACCGGAGGGCCTCCCTAGACCAGTGGAGCGGCGCTGTGGATCCCCCACCCCTTACCTCCTGGTAACGGAGCAGCAGTTACGCGCTACACACGGTGGCCTCTGGAAATCGGCAGCGTTGCTCTGTCCCCGGCTAGCCGGAGCCGCCGGAAGTGAAACGGAGGGGAGCGGTGCCCGGCGGCTGCTTGTGGAGGAGGACCTGACCAGGGCTCGGAGATTGCGCCCGTGACTGGCGCTCGGCGCCGCTGGTGAATCTACAGGGGCAGACTGATCCAGAAGGGTCCCCCAACACGGTACATAAAAATATACCCCATATACCCTCCATCAGCCCCTGCTGTGCACTGAGGACATACTGACAGTGGTGGACTGCCCGCTGGGGGTCTCCGTAGCGCTGAGGGACCATCCCCGCCGCAGCGAACTCGCGGCCTGCTATACCTCCGGGGACCGGGACCTCAAGTCTGGGGGTGCTCCGACGTCGAGCTCCGGGACCCACCTGCGGCCGCAGCGGACTCCGGCGGGCCTCCCGCGAGCTCCCCACACATCTCATACCCTGTGGAGACCTCCCCCCGGGACCTCGGACGCAGGCGATCCCTCCCCTGGGCCTGAAGTGACAGACGGAAAACGTGTCTCGTCCCGCTGTGCGCGCCGAAAGCTCCCGGCCGGGCGCACATGTGACGCGCTGCCCCGCTGGACCCTCGACCTTCTGACGGCTGGCACATCGACATTGAACCTCCCCGTGCCCGGGACCACACCGCGGACTACTGTGTCCAGACCGCAGAACGACCTGAGCGCCCTGGCAGGCTGAGGCCTAGTCCCCCCCACTGGAACCGGGGACTCAATTTCTGAGACAGCCGGCAAGTCCTTCCTGCAGCCTCGGGCATAGGCGCTATACGGCCCGGAGATCATCGAGGAACGGGAATCACCGCTGGCCGGGTCTCAAACTCTCCCTGTGTAACTCCTCCGTGATGTCCATGTGAAACACCTCTCTCTCTCTGCAAGGCATTGGGCTCTACCCCACCCCCCTCACAGTTCTCTCTATACATCTATACATTTCCGCTCTGAAATATAGTTGTCATGTCTAACAGAAACCGTAAGGCTCCTCCTGGAGACGCATCGTCATTCTTTGGCCCTAAAAGGGGCAAAAATGTGAATCAACACCCGGCTTCGCCTGGGACTCTGCAGGATACGGGGTCCTCCCCGTCCAGATCTGACTCGGCTCTCACTGTTGATTCTGACCCCTATGATTCCTTGGTACAGAGGATTGCGACAACATTCAGAGTTGAACTCCGGCCATTCAGGAACTTAAAACGGAGATATCCTCCCTGGGATCTCGTACTGACGCTTTAGAGCGTAAGACTGATGATATCTGCAATTATCAAGATGTGGTTACTCAGGAAGTCTCGGAACTGCGGTCGGAAGTTGACCTCATGCGCGAACAAGTCGAGGACCTGGAGAATCGCTCGCGCAGATACAATTTGCGAATACGCAACGTACCAGAGTCGATAGATACACCTGCGCTGCCGGAGTTTCTCCTGGGCCTCTTTCAACAACTACTCCCGGACCTCTCAGAAGATCAATTTCTGCTGGATAGAGCACATAGAGCTCTCCGTGCAAAACCACCCCCGGACCAACCCCCGAGAGATATTGTCCTTCGCATGCACTTCTTTCACATCAAGACAAAAGTGCTCAACTCCTGCCGAGGCACTCCTGCTATCCCATATCAGGGATCAAACCTCCTCATTTTCCAAGACCTGGCCCCCTCCACACTCAAAAAGCGAAGGGAAATGTTGCCCGTCACTAAGGCCCTACGCAACCGCCAGATCCTATATAGATGGGGATTTCCGTTTGCTCTACAGTTCACCTTCAACGGTCGAAATCATTCGGTGAAGAACCCTGACGATGGCTTGTCGGTCCTGCGGCGACTGGGGCTCTTCTCGACTTCTCCTCCTGCACCATCCTCAGATTCCCCCGAGAACCCGAAGTCGAGACCGGCCCCACGTGCTGAATGGTCGACCGCCCGCTGAACACGCTACTCGACCTCAAGACTCTCAGGTTTTTGTTATATGGACTTTCAGAATATCTTTTTCTAACTTAATTTATAGGGATGTTGTTTGTTTTCTTGTTTATACTGCATTTGTGCCTAGTGCCCATTCTTCCTGCGCAGCGGCGTGGGGCTCCCCTTATGCACCCTCACATCCTGCCTCCCCGGCTCACTACCTCACTGACTTTGTGATACTACCATACAAAAACCCCGGGGTCGCCCCATGCCGCTGCTCGGTGATGCTTTGATTGTCTTAATTGGTGATAATTATCTATCTCTATTCACTGCTACACGTTTATATACTTTCTTGTTCGTATGTTATACTGTGATAATTTACCTGACACATTAGGGTATAGTTTGTCCCTTTGCTAGGTTCATTCCGTCACTGGAATGGACCCTCCCTAGTTGGAGTACATCCAGGCCCTATCTACAAATTACTGGGGTATCCCCCCCCCTTTTTTGCCTTGCAGACCACCCTCCCCCCATGCCCACGTTAATGATTCACGTTTTACTTTTACTCTGGTTGTTGGACAGTTGGTATGCTTCTGTTCTCCTCCCGGCCTCACCCCCACAACACCAAGTCCCCCTCCTGTATGGATGGGGCCCTATAGTGGTGTTGTACGTCGTGTCCTTAGGACTGCTACCCTTTTCGGATACTCGGTTGGCCGCACGGCCTCCATTCCCCTTGTTTTTTGCCCCTAATTTCTCCCATCCCATTTACACCCCCCCTACGCAGCTTTGCACTACACGCTGGGCGGTCAGACCCCCCTCGAGCAGAGGTTCGCTCTGGAACCCCCCATGACTCTTAACATTGTATCACTGAATGTCAACGGGCTCAACTCCTCCCAAAAGCGTACTATGGCCATCCAATTCTTTAAAAAACAGAAGGCTGACATAATTCTTTTACAAGAAACGCACTTTAAAACTGAACATCCCTCCTTGGCCTCGAGAGCCTACCCTCAGGCCTTCTACTCCACAACCCCCCAAAAGCGTAAAGGTACTGCTATCCTGCTTCATGCCTCACTTCATTACACTATTGAGAACTCTTTCTCGGATCCCAAGGGTCGCTTCAATATTGTTGTCCTACAACTTGGGGACTCCTTTTTAACTATAGCCTCGATTTACTCCCCGAATATGGAGCAGGGCGCCTTCCACAACGATTTCCGTTCCCACCTTGATACACTATCGAAGGGATGGGTGATAATTGGTGGAGACTTTAATGCTGTGCCAAATCTAGTGTGGGACCGTACCCAATCTCGTAACCCTAGCCCATCGACAGTTAGGGAATCCAGACGATTAGCTGACTACATAACGTCCTCGGGATATTACGACGCTTGGAGGATACTGTACCCGTGTGAACGTACGTACACTCATTACTCTATTCCCCATGATCTTCACTCTAGACTTGATCTTTTTCTAGTAGACTCTTCCACTGTACAAGGCCTGATTAAGGCCTCAGTCTCCCCTGTAGTGTGGTCAGACCACTTAGCGGTCTCCTTGACTGTTAATTCCTCCCCTACACCCCCCACAACTTTCCGTTGGAGATTGAACTCTGCTCTCCTTCTGAAAAAAGATTATATTGTCCAGACTACTGAAACCCTGAAGGAATTCTTCTCCCTGAATACCACGGACGAGATGTCTCCCGCAATAGTTTGGGAAGCACATAAAGCTACCATCCGGGGGCACTTTATTTCTCTAGCTAAAGCCCAAAAGTTGAAGGATCTCCGGGCGGTTGCGGATCTTGAGAACCAAATCAAAGAGCTAACGATCCGACACCAACAGACGCCCAGACGTTCTATATATAGTAAACTCCTGGCTCTCAAAGGCCAATTATACCAAATATTGTCGGCCAAAGCCGCTAAAACCATGCGATGGTTACAACATAGGTTTTACTCTAAGGGTGACAAAGCTGACTCCCTCTTAGCCTCCCGCTTACGCGCTCGCAAACAGAGGAATAGAATCCTCTCGCTGAAAGACCAACGTCACAAGCTGACTTATGACCCGCAGCAAATAGCCCACTGTTTCAAGGAATATTACCAATCCCTGTATAACCTACCCACTCTGGGTGACCCCGTTAGTCTGCATGAGCGCATAGACAACTTCCTCTCTTCCTGCCCTCTCCCGATACTCTCTAAACAACAGATGGACTTACTCAATGAAGAGATATCTGCAGAGGAAGTTGATATCACAATCAAATCATTAAGAAATGCCTCAGCTCCGGGTCCGGATGGACTACCGGCTTTATACTATAAGAAATTTAATGGTACTCTGACCCCGGCCCTGACAATATTGTTCAATGCGATACTAGCTGGTACACTCTTCGATAGCTCCACTACCAGAGCGGAGATAGTTGTCATACCTAAACCTGGATGCGACCCCACGGACTGTAGCAGCTATCGCCCAATATCACTGCTAAATTCTGATCTGAAATTATTTGCGAAAATACTTGCTAACCGGCTTGCGGGGATGATCACTTCCCTGGTTCACCCGGACCAGGTCGGTTTTATCCCAGGCAGACAGGCCTTTGACAACATTAGAAGGGCGATCGATACCCTGCACTTTGCTGACTCTTCTGGAGGCCCCTCCCTGGTGATGGGGTTAGACGCTGAAAAAGCGTTCGACCGCATATCATGGATATATATGGATCGCACCCTTCGACGCTTTGGTCTGTCGGGCTGTTTCCTCACGGGCATTGAATCCCTCTACGCTTCCCCGTCAGCTTGTGTCCTAGTGAACGGCCTACTATCCCCCCCATTCTCGATTGCGAACGGCACGAGACAGGGCTGTCTGTCACCCTTAATCTTTTCTTTAATGATGGAACCTCTGGCGTCGGGGATCCGCAGCTGCCCGGATATCTCGGGGATCACTGTGGGCTCTTCTCAGTTCAAGATCTCCCTATATGCGGATGATATTTTGCTCACTCTCTCGAACCCGCATATCTCCCTCCCAAACCTTTTCAAAATCATACAGGAGTTTGGTGTTATTTCCAATTTCAAAGTCAACGCATCTAAGACAGAGGTATTAGACTTTCACCTACAAACCCCGTTGAAAGCCTCCCTATGTAACAATTTCAAATTTGACTGGAAAAAATCCCGCCTGAAATACCTGGGCGTATATCTCACCAGACATTATTCCCAACTATATGCAGCTAACTACCCTGGGTTGATTCATAGTGTCACTGGCGATCTCCAGAGATGGTCTGGTCAGTTCATTTCTTGGTCTGGCCAAGCCAACGCTCTGAAAATGAATATCCTACCTCGCCTCCTGTATCTCTTTCAGGCACTCCCGGTGCGGATCCCCTCACAAGTGTTCTTAGACTTACAGAAGAAATTCTCACACTTTTTATGGTCAGGCAAAAGGCCTCGGATTAGATTCAAGACGCTCTATAACAGGGCCAGGGAGGGTGGACTTGGAGTACCCAATATTAAATTGTACTATTATGCGGCCCATATATCACAGGCCGTTCTCTGGCCCTCGCACATATCTTCTCGTAGATGGGTTCAATTGGAATCCGAACTCGTTCGTGTGCGCTCCATCTCCACCCTTCTATGGATCCCTCGATCTCATAGACCCCCTGAATATACTAATTTCCCATCTATAACATTCACCATCTCACTATGGGATAGGCTCACTAAGATCTTTGCTCTACTATCCTCCCCTCCCGCTCTTGCTCCCCTTTGGGACAACCCACTGTTCGCCGAAGGACGGACCTCACATGCCTTCCAGCACTGGTC
This sequence comes from Pseudophryne corroboree, assembly GCF_028390025.1. Taxonomy (NCBI): domain Eukaryota; kingdom Metazoa; phylum Chordata; class Amphibia; order Anura; family Myobatrachidae; genus Pseudophryne; species Pseudophryne corroboree. Next base: position 374,111,483 of record NC_086447.1, on the reverse strand, counting down.
GGCTCACGATCTTCTGTTTATCAACGATATTGCACTGTCACGCTCTTTTCCAGCCTTCCCAGATTTACAGAATCGATATGGACTCCCTCCGCAATGCTTCTTCCAATACCTGCAATTACGTAGCTTTCACATTGCATTTCTCCAATCACACCGCTCTTTGTCCCGATCCCCTCTGGAATCATTATGCTTCCTTCGTTCTCCCTCTAAGGGCCTATTGTCATCGATATATCGCCTCATGCTTACTCATGACCTGCCCACATTGGCACCTCATGAAATAGCTTGGGAAGCGGACTTACAGGATCACATAGAGACAGACACCTGGGAACAGATTAAACAGAACCTAGTTTCCTCTGCGACCTCCATTAGACATAGAGAGAATTCGTTTAAACTATATGTCCGTTGGTACTTGGTTCCGACGCGACTGAGTAGAATATTCCCTTCTGCGTCGGATAGATGTTGGAGGGGCTGCGGATCGGAGGGTACCCTGCTCCATATATTTTGGGATTGTCCCAGGATAGCATCACTCTGGAAGGTCATTCGGAGATTGATTTTGCGAATCACTGGAGTGAACATGCCCTCTTCCCCGTCCTTCTTCCTTTTCCCGAGACCCATCCCCGGAACACCGAAATCTTCTCAAAAACTCATCTGGCACATCGCGACCGCACTGAGATGTAAGATTGCTTTCCACTGGAAATCGCACACAATTCCATCCATTGCGGCTGTGATTGCTGCCGTCTGGGATACTTACCATATGGAGTTCCTCTCTAGTGTGATCGAGAGCAATGCAGTCACCTTTACTGATGTTTGGTCCCCATGGCTGGCGTACTACAAATGCCCTCCCCCGTTGACATACGGTTTTTGATATACTTGCTTATTTGATATCATATGTTTGCATTGCTGTACCCCACTCCCTCTCCCTTCCCTCCCATTTTTCCTTCTGTCTTCCCCTTCCCCCATCCTCCTGTACATTGTCTATTGTACTTTGGTAAAAATTTTCAATAAACAGTACTTAAAAAAAAAATAAAAAAATACTGATCGTACATGCATGGATGTTGTTAGGGTTTGGTTACTATGGTGATGGCACTGACGCTCCGGGGGCTTCAGCAACGGAATTACGTCATTTTAAGGCATCCCTGGATGGGAGCGTGGTCCCACTCCGGCTATCCTGATGCACTGTAGTGTGTTCTATAAAAGGTATGTAATGTTTTATATCTTGTTATTCTGAACTACTGAAACGTTATACAACAGTGTCTTGTGTATTTGTCAAACCTGGAGTGCCGCACCAGAGGGAAGGTATTACATTACTTTGTGAGGTTTTTGTTTATAGTGAGTGCCAGCCCTGGAGTCTAATATATATATATATATATATATATAAGTCGATTGGGTCCGGCACTCAATAAATGATCCAATTACCCCGGTATCCTGATCCAAAAACGGTGTGCACCGCTGGTATACGATTCTAAATGGAACGGCACTCAGAGGCTTTTTTTTATGCAACAAGCGTGTATTAAAAATTCAATAATACATCAATTCAGTATATCGATATACTGAATTGATGTATTATTGAATTTTTAATACACGCTTGTTGCATAAAAAAAAGCCTCTGAGTGGCGTTCCATTTAGAATCGTATATATATATATATATATATATATATACACACTGCTCAAAAAAATAAAGGGAACACTAAATTAACACATCCTAGATCTGAATGAATGAATGAAATATTCTTATTAAATACTTTGTTCTTTACATAGTTGAATGTGCTGACAACAAAATCACACAGAAATTATTAATGGAAATCAAATTTATTAACCCATAGAGGTCTGGATTTGGAGTCACCCTCAAAATTAAAGTGGAAAAACACATAACAGGCTGATCCAACTTTGATGTAATGTCCTTAAAACCAGTCCAAATGAGGCTCAGTAGTGTGTGTGGCCTCCACGTGCCTGTATGACCTCCCTACAACCCACACAAGTGGCTCAGGTAGTGCAGCTCATCCAGGATGGCACATCAATGCGAGCTGTGGCAAGAAGGTTTGCTGTGTCTGTCAGCGTAGTGTCCAGAGCATGGAAGCGCTACCAGGAGACAGGCCAGTACATCAGGAGACGTGGAGGAGGCCGTAGGAGGGCAACAACCCAGCAGCAGGACCGCTACCTCCGCCTTTGTGCAAGGAGGAACAGGAGGAGCACTGCCAGAGCCCTGCAAAATGACCTCCAGCAAGCCACAAATGTGCATGTGTCTACTCAAACGATCAGAAACAGACTCCATGAGGGTGGTATGAGGGCCCGACGTCCACAGGTGGGGGCTGTGCTTACAGCCCAACACCGTGCAGGACGTTTGGCATTTGCCATTCGCCACTGGCGCCCTGTGCTCTTCACAGATGAAAGCAAGTTCTCACTGAGTACATGTGACAGAGTCTGGGGACGCCAAGGAGAACGTTCTGCTGCCTGCAACATCCTCCAGCATGACCAGTTTGGCAGTGGGTCAGTAATGGTGTGGGGTGGCATTTCTTTGGGGGGGCCGCACAGCCCTCCATGTGCTCGCCAGAGGTAGCCTGACTGCCATTAGGTACCGAGATGAGATCCTCAGACCCCTTGTGAGACCATATGCTGGTGCGGTTGGCCCTGGGTTCCTCCTAATGCAAGACAATGCTAGACCTCATGTGGCTGGAGTGTGTCAGCAGTTCCTGCAAGACAAAGGCATTGATGCTATGAACTGGCCCGCCCGTTCCCCAGACCTGAATCCAATTGAGCACATCTGGGACATCATGTCTCGCTCCATCCACCAACGCCACATTGCACCACAGACTGTCCAGGATTTGGCGGATGCTTTAGTCCAGGTCTGGGAGGAGATCCCTCAGGAGACCATCCGCCACCTCATCAGGAGCATGCCCAGGCGTTGTAGGGAGGTCATACAGGCATGTGGAGGCCACACACACTACTGAGCCTCATTTTTACTTGTTTTAAGGACATTACATCAAAGTTGGATCAGCCTGTAGTGTGTTTTTCCACTTTAATTTTGAGGGTGACTCCAAATCCAGACCTCCATGGGTTAATAAATTTGATTTCCACTGATAATTTTTGTGTGATTTTGTTATCAGCACATTCAACTATGTAAAGAACAAAGTATTTAACAAGAATATTTCATTCATTCAGATCTAGGATGTGTTATTTTAGTGTTCCCTTTATTTTTTTGAGCAGTGTATATATATATATATATATATATATATATAAAAACATATATATATATATATATATAAGGTTTGAGTATCCCATATCCAAATATTCCGAAATACGGAATATTCCGAAATACGGACTTTTTTGAGTGAGATAGTGAAACCTTTGTTTTTTGATGGCTCAATGTACACAAACTTTGTTTAATACACAAAGTTATTAATAATATTGTATTAAATGATCTTCAGGCTGTGTGTATAAGGTGTATATGAAACATAAATGAATTGTGTGAATGTAGACACACTTTGTTTAATGCACAAAGTTATAAAAAATATTGGCTAAAATTACCTTCAGGCTGTGTGTATACGGTGTATATGTAACATAAACGTATTCTGTGCTTAGATTTAGGTCCCATCACCATGATATCTCATTATGGTATCTAATTATTCCAAAATACTGAAAAATCCGATATCCAAAATACCTCTGGTCCGAAGCATTTTGGATAAGGGATACTCAACCTGTATATATATATTAGTGTAATTGGCGCCTTGGGGTTGTTATAACACCCCTATTTTTGTGACAGAATGACCTAATGTTAAATAAAATCTTGTTTAGGAAAACAATATGTTCCAATACACAAAATGTATTCAAATTTATAAAAGATCATCTGATACTGTATTGATATAACTGTCCATAAAACATTTCAACCACCACTAACATCCAGTGGTGGTCCACATAAGAGCAGATGTACAAATATATATTTTGCGAACTCCTCCTTCAAGGATTGTTGGAGGTCAGATCACAACAAATTTGAAATGTTTGTTACTCGTATGTAAATATAAGGAACAATGTACTCACTGCATTTAGTGGGGAAAGATATTCTGTGATCTGTTTTAAAGCACTTAGTTTACAGCCATATCCTTTTATATGGTGACAGAAATCGTAGCTAACCAAATAAAAACTATGGGGGTAATTCCAAGTTGATCGCAGCAGGAAATTTTTTAGCAGTTGGGCAAAACCATGTGCACTGCAGGGGAGGCAGATATAACATGTGCAGAGAGAGTTAGATTTGGGTGTGGTGAGTTCAATCTGCAATCTAAATTGCAGTGTAAAAATAAAGCAGCCAGTATTTACCCTGCACAGAAACAAAATAACCCACCCAAATCTAACTCTCTCTGCAAATGTTATATCTGCACCCCCTGCAGTGCACATGGTTTTGCCCAATTGCTAAAAAATGTCCTGCTGCGATCAACTTGGAATTACCCCCTATGTTGTTTCCAAGTGGTAGTTCTATTTTCATAGCAAAGAACATAAAAACGGACAATAAAAATTGACTAGTTGATTTGTGAACAGCACCTTTTTTGCCCCATATAATGACTCGAGCAGTTTATCCTGAGCTTTCTCAAAACGGGAGTCAAGACTTGGAGACATTTTCTGGACCAGGTTCCACACCAAGTAGTTGTTCAGTGTACTGTAAGAGAAACAAACGGTCACATAATCAGACTATACCTGGACGACTCATGACAAGTTAATTTAAGGAACAATTTGAATCCAAGAATGAAGTCAGATCAGGAACTGGATGGAAAGGTATGGTAGCTTTCTGTTCCATAGGTATCTATAAAAGGATCTACAAAGGGCACAATAGTCAGCGGTGCAAGTATGCGGGTACGCTTGGGTACGGAGTACTCTTAAGAATTTGGCAGCGGGTACGCAATACCACCTGCCACACACTTTGCCATTACCACAATTATAATGTGCCACAAAGAAACAAGACCATGGTGCTTGGCAGCATGACGGCTCCTCCCATTTTGTCAGGGTTACTGGGAGTGTGGCAGTGGCTGTATTTTCCTGTTATAATAGAGGCATGACTATATATTGTTATTAAATTGGGGGGCATTAATATATATTTCTATTATACTGGAGGTAGCACTATATATTTCTATTATACTGGAGGCATAACTATATATTTTTAGCCATGCCTCCAGATTCCCAAAAAAAAGGGGCTGTCTTGTGGCCACGCCACTAGTGTCATGTAGCCACTCCCACTAGCAGCATGTGACCACGCCCCCTCACAACACATGACCATGCCTATTTTTCAGCACTCAGTATCACTAATAAAATATTTCTACTTGCACCACTGACAATAGTCCACAATAAACCTCAGGTAACAATGATGTGTATAGCTTTGCATTAATACCTTATTGTCGTGACTACATGCATACGATGCTGCATTTTTTACAATAGTTCCAAGTCATAGCTGTAAACACAGAATTAATAGGTAGCTCCAGCTTAGAGATAGCGCTTCTTTGAAAATAACACAAATCATTTTCTGGGGTTGACAAACTGACAGTGACACCTGTATGGCATGTTGTCTGGTATTTTTCTCTAGGATTATTCATTCTAAGGTCATGTGGGACCTATCATTATCAATAATGGTTGTAGTTAATCTTTTTCTTTGCAAACCAGCTTACAAGCAACATGGAACAACACAAGAGACTCTATAAAGAAGTAATGTTATGGCAAGGCTTCTGAAGCTTTATAGTATATGTAGGAAATGTTTATCCCCGCAAAGGGTAAAGGGGGTACACACCTAGAGATTTGTGCTGAGCGATCTAGCACTGACCGCTCAGCACACCTCTCTCCCCCCGCTCCGCACTGTGAGCTGAGCGAGGGGGGTACGACACGGGGGCCGCTCACTTCACACAGTGCTAAAGGGAGCGACCTGCTGGATTGAGCCTGCATGCAGGCTCAATCTAGCACCAGCGATAGCCATGCACGGGGGCATACAAACGAGAGATCCATGCTTAATTTCTAAGCAATCTAGTCAGATTGCTTAGATTTTAAGTACGGATCTCTCCATGTGTACCCGCCTTTAAGGATCAATATACATGGAATCTCACATGGAGTCTGTGCTGTTCACAAGTTCTGACACTTGCTGTAGATATTCCTTGCCATATACTACTACAGGCTCTGTGTCATTGATCTCCAAAGGTGAAAGAGCAAATGGCAAATAATCCATCCAATCAAATGCAGGTGCCAGAACCTGTAAAAATAATAGTACAAAACAAATATTAGTTTATTGTTTCTCCTATACTGCCTACTTTTGTCTACATGATGATACAGATCTTTGTGCTCACCTGCAGGTCAGCCACAGTCATGCGATTATAGATCTTTTCCTCATCTCGACGCTCATCCTGTGGAACCGTAAGATTGGCCAGCATGGTCTCAAGCTCCAGGATCTGTGCCATCTGCGTCTCCACAGAGCCAGGAGAACCCCCAAGCAGCGTTCCCACATCTACCATGTATTGTTGGTATGCAGCTAACACCTGGGAGCAGAGGTACATACAAGAAAAATAGAAGTACAAAGTAACATGTTGTGAATCCTTTAAAAGTATTAAACATCAACACACTATAGCAAATATTCTTAAAAATAAAGAGATGACCAGCTCAAGCTGTGACTCAACGTGGTAAACATGTTAGCAAGGGACGAGCAGCACATAGAACATGAATACTAACCTTCCCATTAGCTGTCTTATTTAGATAATAATCTCTTGATGGAAGAAAAAGTCCAGACTGGTCCACCTGTAGAGCAAAGCAGAGTTATCATACAAAACTTGTCCTTCCTTCTCATTCTGCATTATCTTTACCAAACTATCCAATCCAACAGGTCCAAACTACTATTTGTAACTAAGGTCTGTGTTTGTAATCTACACAGGTGTGGTACAAAATATTGACATTTAGAATGTTAACATGGGCGTTGTGTTGACATGTGACATGTTGACACGCACAATGTCAACATTTATCTTCTGTTAGAGTCACGATCCTAAACCTGACCCTAACTTCAGATTAGCCCTTAATCTAAACCTGTAATGTCAACATTCTGACTGTCGACATTCAAGGTGTCAACATAATCACTATGTCCACGTCTACATTGTGGATGGCGACATGTTCACTGTCAACAATTTGAAAACATTTTTGACATTCAGATCATGACGACAATCTGATGCTGGGTTTGTTTCTTAATTTAGAATGTTTAGCTCCGCCTTCATGTGCATGTTCCATAATACAGTTTTTCATTCTATGCAATTGATAGTTGTATGTCCTCCATTCTAAAAATACATGCAAACATAGTGATGTCTTCCACTTAATAAAGAAAGCTGCACCTGGTATTCAGTGTTTGTTTTCAAACCATTGTAGCATTTGAACATAGGGCCGAATTCAAGGTTGATTGCAAAACAAAATTTTACTCTAATGGGCTAAACCATGGGGTAATTAAGAGTTGATCACAGCAGCAAATGTGTTAGCAGTTGTGAAAAACCATGGGGGTCATTCCAACCTGATCGCACGCTAGTTTTTTTCGCTGCGCTGCGATCAGGTCATGCGTATGCACCGCAATGCGCAGGCGCGTTGTACGGCTACAAAGCAGATCGTTGCTGGGCGATGGATTGTACAAAGAATCCCGCACAGTCGATCGCATGGAGATTGACAGGAAGAAGGCGTCTGTGGGTGTCAACTGACCGTTTTCTGGGAGTGTTTGCAAAAAGGCAGGCGTGTCCAAGCGTTTGCAGGGCGGGTGTCTGACGTCAATACCAGGACCGGACAGGCTGAAGTGATCGCAAGGGCTGAGTAAGTTCAGAGCTACTCAGAAACTGCACAAAATGTTTTTGCACAGCTCGGCTGCACATGCGATCGCACACTTGCACAGCTAAAATAACCTCCCCTGTGGGCAGCGACTATGCGTTGGCATGGCTGCTAAAAACAGC